>NC_060125.1:307802741-308105241 GCF_021461395.2 Schistocerca americana | reverse complement strand
TGTTACTATAACAACTATAGCTACAAAAGTTAATAAATCACTTAAGAAGCCTGGGAGACTGTTTCTGCAAAAAATGGTTCAAATATCTCTGAACACTATCGGACTTAGCATCTGAGGTCACGAGCCCTCTAGAACTTAACCTAAGGACATCACACACATCCATGCCCGATGCAGGATTCGAAACTACGACCGTAGAGGTCGTGCGGTTCCAGACTGAAGCACTTAGAACCGCTCGGCCACACCGCCGGCACTGTTTCTGCTAGAAAGAGCAGATAAACAGTTATTAGCATCTCACTTAGACAATTAACTGACATTACTTGGTTCCAGTAAGATGGACGTAGAGGAATTATGGAAATAGTTTAAGCAGATTGCCAATTGTGGTCGGAAGAATTATGTGCCTAGTAAGTGCATTAAGGACGGAAAAGACCCATCATGGTTATATAACGAGATTCTGAAAATTCTGAGGATGCAGAGGCTGTGGGACTCTCGGTTCGAACGAGAACGCTCGAATGACGACAACCAAAGGTTAGCAGAGATTCGCACGTCTGTGAAAAAATCTACACACGAAGCATACAACAACTACTACAAACATACCTTTGCAAATATCTGGTAGAGAATCCGAGAAAATTCTAGTTCTATGTAAAATCGCTAAGAGAATATAAGGCTTCCATCCAGTTACTTGTTGACCAGTCTCATGTGGCAGCTGAAGATAGCAAAACAGAAGGCGAAGTTTCAAATTCCACGTTCAAGAAATCGTTCACGCAAGAGAATCGTAAAAAGAAATCGTCGTGTGACCACCGAACAGGCTCCCGTATGGACGGCATGGTATTAAGAATCCCTGGCACAGAGAAACAACTGAATGAGATAAAAACAAATAAGTCACCAGGTTCAGATGGGATTCCATTTTGGTTTTTCGAAGAGTACTCTACGGCATCGGTCGCTTACCTAGCTTGCATTTATCCCGGATCTCTCGCCCAACGCAAAGTTCCAAGGGAATGGAAAAAAGCACAGGTGACTCCTGTATATAAGAAGGGCAAAAGAACGGACCCGCAAAATTACAGTCCAATATCCGTAACATCGGTTTGTGGCAGGATCCTTTAACGTATTCTCGGTACTACTATAATAATTTTTATTGAGACCGAGGCACATTTCATATTTCTAGATTTCCGGAAAGCATTTGACACGGTGCCCCAATTTAGGTCGTTAAAGAAAGTACGAGCACATGGAGTAGGTTCAGTGATATATGACTGGCTCGAAGACTTCTTAAGTTATAGATTTCAGTAAATTTTCCTCGACGGCGAGTGATCATCAGAGACAAGGGTATCGTCATGAGTGCCCCAGGGAAGTGTGACAGGACTTCAGTTATTCTCTGCACATATAAATGATTTGGTGGACAGGGTGAGCAGCAGTCTGCGATTGTTTTGTGATGATGGTGTGTTATACGTTAAGGTGTCGAAGTTGAGTGACTGTAGGAGGATAGAAGACGGCTTTGATAAAACTTCAATTAATTTTGATGAATGGTGGCTAGCTCTAAACTGCAGAAAAATGTAAATTAATCCAAATGAATAAGAAAAACAAACCCTTAACGTTCGTATACAGGCAGACTATTAGTGGTGTCCTGCTTGACACAGTCACGTCATTTAAATATCTGGGGATGTCTTTGCAAAGTATTTGAAATGAAACGAGCATGTGGGGATTGTTCTCGGAAAGGCGGTTGGTCGACTTCGGTTTATTGGGAAAATTCTAGGAAAGTGGGGATCTTCTGTAAAGGAGATCGGTGGTGCGACTTATTCTTGAGTTCTGCCCGAAAGTTTAGGATCAGTACCAGGTCGGATTCAAGGAAGACATCGAAGAAATTCAGGGTCAGGGTTCTGACTTTGTTACTGCTTCAAACCACACGCAACACGCAAGTGTTAAAGATATGCTTCGGCAACTCAAATGGGAATTTGTGGAGGGAAGACGACATTGTTTTCGAGGAAGACTGTTGAGAAAAATTATAGAACCGGCATTTCAAGCTGACTTCAGAACGACTCTACTGCCTCCAGCATATATTGCGCGTAAGGACCACGAAGATGAGGTACGAGAAATAGGGCTCGTATGGAGGAGCATAGACAGCCGTTTATCCTCGTTCTACTTGAGAATGGAACACGAAAGGAAATGACTAGTAGTGGTACGGGATACCTTCCGCCACGAGCCGTACGGTGTATTGAAGAGTATCTTTATACATTCAAATTTATGCTCACAAACGGTTTCTAATCAAATTGCGTGTTTCTGAAGTATCATCTTAGTTGTGGGATTATATTTGTCATTTCACGTTAATAAAATTGATTTTCGTAGTAACTGACAGATTGTAGAATCCACTAAATGCCAAGGGATTACAATTAAAAACAACTTAAACTGCAGAGAAAATGTTTTGGGGAACGTGAACCGAAGACTACATTACTTTGGGATAACATTTAGAAAGTGCAAATAAATCTACTAAACGGATTGTCTACACTACGCTTATCCGTCTTCTTCTGCAGTACTGCAGTGTAGTACGTGATCCTTATCACATGTCACAGATGGATGACACTGAAAAAGATCAGAAAGAGCAGCTCGTTACGTACTATCGGAAATAGGGGAGAGATTGTCATGGACATCGTAAGCGATTTAGAGTGGGAATCACTTTTCCTTATGAAGAAATCTCTTCACCAAATCCAAGTCACCGAATGTTTATTACGAGTTTGAAAGTATTTTATTCATTCCCGAATACATGGGACAAATGACTATGGTGATAAGATAAGAAATATCGGATCTCGCGGCGAAATATTTAGATGTTCTCTTTTCCCACAAACTATTCTAGGGTGAAGTGGTGGAGACATAGTAAGAACGTGATTCTATGAACCCTCTGCCGAACCCTTAAGTGTGAATTCCAGAGTAACCATGTAGATTCAGAGGTAATGAATCGGTAGAACTTAATTTCAGGGGCACAGGACTTGTCGTTTCACCGGAAACACGTGCAGTAAATGCTCAAATCTAAATCACAGTCTGCTTATTTACGATTTCTTCGTAAGGTTCTCATCAAAATTATTTACTGATAAAATCCCATAGCATATCATGCAAGCATGGGATGAATCATAATTTTTATTTTTATTTATCATTTTCTCCTGTCAGGATCTGACGCAGATTCCTACTTTTTGCTTCGTAAGACAATTACATCTGTACGTCAATCAGTAAAACCGAAACCCTTGTAGGATGGGCTGGTTTAAGGCACAAGCGACCCAAGCCCCTGCTTGGGGGGCGAAGCTAATGGGGGAGCGAGGAGAGTCCAAGTGTGAAATTTGTGTGCAGTGTGTATCAGAATTACTAACGAAGACTGACATGGGTGAAAGTATACGAGGGAAAAGTGGGGGAGGGAGGTGGCTCTAAATTGTGCATCGCTTTGGTGTGAAAGTGTTCTAGTGCTGATCCTGCTTACAGGACCACCTTGTGCTCCACCTGTCTTTCCGTCATTTAAGATCCCAGTTTTCAACAAGGCGGCCCCCACGCTCCGTGGTAGCACGCCAGCCTTCCACTCTGGGGCGAATCCGCCGGGGTCCCGACACATCCATTGTAGTTTCATGAACAGACGTACCACGAACAAAGCCGTCAACAGCTGTTCGTTCGCGTACTGAAAGTCTTTTACAAATGGTGTCTGCCCTGAAAAGGGCCTTTTTTGTAGCTACGACATTGATTACCTAAAGCAGGTGCTTGAACTGGCGACACTCTGACGCGGTACAGGCTTGGTAACGTCGGACGACGTTTTGCCGAACTCTTTCAAGGATTCCTGGCATTCCCCTGACGTGATTGGCGGCATGTTGAATGTGATCCATTAATTCCTCTTCGTTTCTAGGTAGTTCGCGTCCAGGTGGCTGAATTAGAACCTTGAAGAATCCCCACATGAAAAAGTCCGGTGGCGTGAGGTCTGGTGATCGCGGTGACTATGTCCTTCCAGCACCTCTGCTAATTTCCCGGCCGTCGAAGAGTTCATTTAAATATCCGCGTACAGCACGATCGATATGTGCGGGCGCCCCGCTGGAACCACCCGCGTAGCCATTTGTCCAGGGGAGCATATTTCAGCAGACCGAGTAGAGATTCTTGCAAAAAGTGCAGGTAATTTGCACCGGTAAGTCGAGGAGGTAGACGGACCGATGGTCACCCACAATGCCTCCCTAAATGTTGAGCGAAAGCCGTTCCTGGTGTCAGTGGACGTACGTGACGTATGGATTTCTCCTTTCCCAGTAATGAACGTCTCAAGGGTTGTAAAGGCCATTCCGATGGAAGGTGCACTCGCCGGTAAACAACAAAATGGCGGGGAAGTCGGGATCTTTTAACACGTCGCAGAAGCAACGAGCAAAACCCTAGCCTATGTTCATAGTCCGCCACAGGATTTAGGTCTTGGAGAGGATGGAAACTAAATGGATGCTGGCCTTCATCCCTCAAAACCTCCCAGACTAGCCGTTGAGTGACGTCCATGTCGTGTCTAACCACTCGCGTACTTGTCGTAGGTGCTTCCTCGAAGTGCTCGAGAACAGTCTCTTCAAATGCAACATCCCGTCGTGTTTGAGGTCTTCCAACATCACCATGATATCCCGCTAACGAGCCTGTTTCGCCAAATCACTGGTTAATTTCTGTAAAAGTTTGCGGGTGTGAGTGGCGTCTTGCTGGGTACCTTTCGTCATATAATCGTCGAGCTTCATGCGTATTACCATCAGCTAGTCCATAAACAAAAACCATATCTCGTTGTTCTTCAGACGAATACTGTGCCGCCATGCTTACTGTATGACTAAATCGCAGGTGACGTGTGTGTGCTCCGAAGCTAAGCTTACGTGTGAATGCCACTGACGTGAGATAGAGACCAACAGCAAATTATATTCGACACGTGAACGTATGACGTTGGGGCAGTGACAGGGCAAGGGATATTTGTATGTGCGAACTGACAACCATAGCGCTGCCCGTGAGCCGACGAACGGCAACGGGGCAGACCCATGGCCAATCGGAGCACATGGAGCCAAGTTTCCGTAGTTTAAAAATGATGCGTTGTCGGCCTACACAACATTAGTAATTTTGATCCTACTGGCTTCAGCTATCCAGGATTAAAAAATTCGTGACACAATTTTACCTGTATACATAGGCAACTCTCAGAGATGGTAGTGTGAACCATAACAGTGAAAAATGTCTAGTAAACACGGGCTCTAAAGTGGATACCTTAAGAGCTATGGGCACTTGATCAATAGAGGAGATTTGTTGCACAGTACGGACGATGAACTAGTTCTCATGGCTCCACAGACATGTATTTCAGAGTCCATGTTTACTGGACTTTTTTTCTTTGCTTTGCACCATACTGCCCCCTCTGAAGTTTGCTACTCTACAATCTTAACAGCAATACGCCTACATGTATTCCACTCTCAAAGGTATCAGGACGGTTTCGCTTATAACTTTCGGCGCCGGTGCAGGGACCCTTAACCCAACTCATACATGTGTCCGCCGGCAGAAGTGGCCGAGCGGTTCTAGGCGCTACAGTATGGAACCGCGCGACCGCTACGGCCGCAGGTTCGAATCTTGCCTTGGGCATGGATGTGTGTGATGTCCTTAGGTTAGTTAGGTTTAAGTAGTTCTAAGTTCTAGGGGACTGATGACCTTAGAAGTTAAGTCCCATAGTGCTCAGAGCCATTTGAACCATTTGATACATGTGTCCGTCACCCTAGAAACTTTGTAACATCATCACTGAATCATTCTGTATATGCAGGATGAAGATTAATAAAACCGACAAAATGCAGGGACAGATTCCTGACTCGAAATGGAGGAAAAATGATCCTATGAACATTTCTCCCAAAGCGCATAGTTGGCGTGCTAGATGACGCTGACGAATGAAAATTCCTCTGAGCACGTGCCTTGAAATACCCATGTGTTTCAGGCTGTGTGATTGAGGCAGAGCACTGTAAGCAGCACAAAGGTGCGGTATTCATGTCGGGAACAAGCCGAAATGGTGTTTTTGTACGGCGAAGCAGGTGGAAACGATCGAGAGGCAGCACGGCTATACCTAAACAAGTACCCTCACAGACCCCAACATCATAAAACATTTCAGGCTCTTTTTGCGATTTTGAGTGATCACGGGTCCTTTCAGACAGATGAACGTGCTGGGAGGCTACGGACTGTGTGCGTACACCAGATCTGGAGTACCGGGTTCCGCCTCTCGACTGTTTACACCTGCTTGGCCGTACACAAACACATTTCGGCTTGTTACCGACATGAATACCAGACCATTCTGACGCTTACAGAACGCTGTGTCAATTGTATAGCGTGAAACATGCAAGGAACACACGGCACATGGTCAGAGATCTCGTTCGTCGCCTCATTTACCGTGACAACGACGCTTTCCCGGCCACATGTTCATTGGACCTTCTTTCCTCCACTTCCAGTCGGAAATCCGTCCCTGCAGTTTGTCGGTTTTATTAATGTTCATCCTGCATATACATTTACAGGCACCAACGCCTATTACTTTTTGTTGCGTCGTCGTTGGGTGACGTTTCCAGACATGGCTTCCTACGTAAAATCTGATCTACTAAGTCCTCTCTACAACCTCTAGGAGAGTATATCATGAATTGTGAAACACCCTGTATATCCCACCAGTCCTGCCAAGAACACTAAAACGAACAGTAATAATCTATTCCAGTGACAAATCTACGTATCACAGAGAATTGTAACTCTACCTATTTACGTACACGCCGATTGCGTGTGGTGTACAAAGTTGGACTGACATGTGGACATGTGTTCCGTGTAGTTCATTTACTATATCAGACACTGTATAAACAAAAAAAAAAGGATGAAAAAAATTTATGTGGGTAGTACATAGTGGACACATGCAGGTCTTTTTCGTTGTAGATGGCTAATTAGGTCTAATAAAGGCATCCTCTATGGTTTAAGAATTGTTAAGGAGAAACGTCTTTCATCTACATCTGTACATATTGGCAACGAACTTATAACAACAAATTTCACTCCTTTCTGTGCTAAAACTATATTCGTTAAAGAGTGATGCAGACAGTGTTGCACCTGTGAAAATCTCACTTCCTCTGGAACTCAGATGGAATGTTGTAATACATTTCATTAGGCGAGTACCGCGAGGTTGTTGCTGAAATTGCAGGTTGCTTAAAGAGATGCCTGACAGAAGTATTTGTGTGAACCCCACACATAATTGGAATTACTTTCTTTCGTACAATGAATGCATAAGATTTCAGTGAACGATAATAAGAAAAACATGTAAATGATTTCACCATCCACAAAGGTGTGGTGCCTTAAATAAAAATATTTTAGTTTTATATTCGCCAAAAGTAAAATTGAATTTAATTGCTGGTATAACGGCCAATATAACAGGAGCAAGAGCACTAGGGGTTGTCACCCAATTAGTAAAATTATTAATAATATGAAATTAAATTATTACATTTGTCTTGAGCAATTGTTGACATCCCATGCCGCAGAACACCGCCACGCCCGGTAACACATCCAGTGGTCAGGACATATGAAGCAGTTGCTCTTTGTCAACAGCGATCACTGCCGGTGGCCTACGATATGTTATACTGAACATTTAAGCTGGGCATTAAAAGTCGTTGTGTCAACTGCCTCGCTGCTCCACGCTGCACGGTGGTCGCGCGCCCTCTGACTCCAAGGCGACGCTCGGCAGTATATTCAAAGCTGGGCAGCTGGCAGCTGCGGAACGGTGCCGTGTCCTTCATGGCACAACATTCACAACATTGTTTCTAAGCAAACTATAGACGTCTCTTGATTCAAATAAAAAATGGTTCAAATGGCTCTGAGCACTATGGGACTCAACGTCTGAGGTCATTAGTCCCCTAGAACTTAGAACTAGTTAAACCCAACTAACCTAAAGACATCACAAACATCCATGCCCGAGGCAGGATTCGAACCTGCGACCGTAGCGGTCTTGCGGTTCCAGACTGCAGCGCCTTTAAGCGCACGGCCACTTCGGCCGGCTTGATTCAAATAAAACGGCAGATTATTAACACAGAGCATGAACAGTAATGGACCAATCATCGATCCGTGTGGGACTCCCGTTGTAGTTTCTCCCCATCCGGATGATGTGGCGTCCGTCTTTGCAATATTCTATCAGTTGAGGGTAACTTTGTGCACTCTGTTTCTTAAGAAAGAAATAAATTACGCATATGCTGAACGAATAGTCCATAGACTCTTAAGTTCTCCGATAGAATACTACGACAGACACAATCAAATGTAAAAAAGCAACATGCTTATTAATTTGATAATTAGCTTATCTAAGTGGAGAGAATCAGCGGGCTGATCTAAATCTTTAGAGGGGGAATTTTGGGAGGACACGTTCTGAGAATGTTGGGGTCTGGCGGCGTCTTTCTCCTCCAGAGGAACGCGTGCTCATGAATAAGACAATCACTGGCGCCGCGACGGGCTCCGGCTGCTGAGACACGTGCGCTCTTCCGCGGCGCTTGTCTGGGGTGGTCGCCGCTGCACGAGGCGACGCCACAGTAAGCCGCTTATCGTCCAGAGGCGCCACGCCAGAGACGCGACGCCTTTAGGGACATCGACACTTGCTGCGGTTCCTCAGGGGTTGGGGTACAGCTTTCGTGTAGATCTCTGGCGGAAAATCCTTGTGAAATTGCTGTACCCAGGCCGGCTTTATACCGGTGCTAATGCCGACGTAGCGGAAGACCATTTCGACACTACTGGCCATTACAACTGCTACAACACGAAGATGACGTGATACGGACGAGAAATTTAACCGGCAGGAAGAAGATGCTGTGATATGCAAATCATTAGCTTTTCAGACCATTCACACAAGTTTGGCGCCGGTGGCGACACCTACACTATGCGACATGAGTAAAGTTTCCAACCGATTTCTCATACACAAACAGCAGTTGACCGGCGTTGCTTGGTGAAACGTTGTTGTGATGTCTCGTGTAAGGAGGAGAAATGCGTACTATCAGGTTTCCGACTTTGATAAAGGTCGGATTGTAGCCTATCGCGATTGCGGTTTATCGTATCGCGACATCGCTGCTCGCGTTGGTCGAGATCCAATGACTGTTAGCAGAATATGGAATCGGTGGGTTCAGGAGGGTAATACGGAACGCCGTGCTGGATCCCAACGGCCTCGTATCACTAGCAGTCGAGATGACAGGCATCTTATCCGCATGGCTGTAACGGATCGTGCAACAACGTCTCGATCCCTGAGTCAACACATGGGGACGTTCGCAAGACATCAGCCATCAGCACGAACAGTTCGACGTCGTTTGCAGCAGCATGGACTATCAGCTCGGAGACAATGGCTGCGGTTACCCACGACGCTACATCACAGACAGGAGCGCCTGCGATGGTGTACTCGACGACAACGAACCTGAGTGCACGAATGGAAAAACGTCATTTTTTCGGATGAATCCAGGTTCTGTTTACAGCATCATGATGGTCGCATCCGTGCTTGGCGACATCGCGGCAAACGCACATTGGAAGCGTGTATTCGTCATCGCCATACTGGCGTATCACCCGGTGTGATGGTATGGAGAGCCATTGGTTACACGTCTCGGTCACCTCTTGTTCGCATTGACGGCACTTTGAACAGTGGACGTTACATTTCAGATGTGCTACTACCCGTGGCTGTACCCTTCATTCGATCCCTGTGAAACCCTGCATTTCAGCTGGATAACGCATGACCGCACGTTGCAGGTCCTGTACGAGCCTTTCTGGATACAGAAAATGTTGGACTGCTGCCCGGGCCAGCACATTCTCCAGATCTCTGACCAATTGAAAGCGTCTGGTCAGTGGTGGCCAAGCTACTAGCTCGTCACAATGCGCCAGTCACTACTCTTGATGAACTGTGGTATCGTGTTGAAGGTGCATGGGCAGCTGTACCTGTACACGCCATCCAAGGTCTGTTTGACTCAATGCACAGGCGTATCAAGGCCGTTATTATGGCCATAGGTGGTTGTTCTGGGTACTGATTTCTCAGGATCTATGCACCCAACTTGCGTCAAAATGTAATCACATGTCAGTTCTAGTATAATATATTTGTCCAATGAATACCCGTTTATCATCTGCATTTCTTCATGGTGTAGCAATTTTAATGGCCAGTAGTGTACTTCAGGACTGAATACAGACCCTACGACTTCTTATCAGGTTGTAGAAACGCAAACTTACATTTTATAGCATTTTTGTAGAGTCAGATAAGGCTGTTGTCAATTTTCACCGCAATTGACTTTTTGAAACTCGGAAAGGACCGAGGATAACATACAAGGAGTGAAAGTTTATTTGCAGCTTATACACAAACCAGACGGCAGACTGAGTCAAAAGAGAGTACAACGGAGCAACAGTTTAGAAGTGAGACAGGGTTGAAGTCTAATCTGTGCATTAGACAAACACTAAAGATAATCGAAGGGGAATTAAGGAAGGAAATTCAGGAAGAAGGAATTAAAACTAAGAGAGTTAAAGAAGATATTGTAATTTTGACAGAGAAAGCGACATGCAAAAGCAGTTTAATGTGGTCACCTCAAAAGATATTATTGGAGAGATATAAACAAAATGTGGATAATAAAAGATAGTCGAGTTAACTCAAGTGATGCCGCAAGAGTCTGATTAGGAAATGCGACACCACTAGTTAATGACTCCTGCAATTTGAGCAGCAAAGTAACTGACGGTTACCTAGTAGAGAGGGCGCAAAATGCAGACTAACAATGTCAAGGAAAGTGTTTCTGAGAAAGACAAATTAGTTATCTTGGTATCGAAATTTCAGTGTTAGGAAGTCTGGAGTATATAGTTTCGTACGTGACTGAAAAATGGACGAAAGAAAGTTCATAGAGCAAGGGAACACAGGCTTTAAAATAGTGTTGCTACAAGAGAATGTTGTAGCTTAGTTCGGATATCTAGTGAGGAGACAGTGAGCGGAACTGGACAGAAAATAAATTTATGGCATAGTCTAAATGAAGAGATCCGTTGTGAGGAAACGTCAAAACCATGAGGACAGCAATGATTTTCAAACTAATGTAAGTTGCAGTAGTTATGTAGAGATCAAAAGGCTTGCAGAAAATAGATTAGTACATTAAGAAACGTGGCGCGGTAAGACAAGTACCAGTTGGTGCAGCTACTCACGGAGGTCCAGTGTGAACTGTAATTATCTCAGGGCGGCGAAACTTGGTAGGTATGCTAATGCGTTAATGCGGAATCGATTTACGCTGGAAGAAGAAAATAATTCCAATTTTAGCCAGAAGGAGAAAATCTGGCGCTGTGCACTATTTCTAAGACGGCATGCCATCACCACCGTCGTTTGACATAACGTGAATGAACAGTATGTCAACCGAGAAAGGAGAACATGCACTGTTAGTATGTTTTATGTGAACGGTGTCAATTACAGTACTGCATCGAGAAGGTATCGCCAACTGAAAATCCCGACATCATTAAATGGTTTGAACAGGATGATAAAGGAATTCAAAAACACCTGTGAGCGTTGTACGACAAGTGTAAGAGGAAGGCGTCCTATTTCAGTGTAAGTTATTAACGAACTTGCTGTCTCTTCAACTACTCAGTGCAGCCTGTCGTCCGGTTAGTACTAGTGCGCGTACGGCGTCCCAAGAATTGTCTGTCCAATGCTCAATGGCACAGGAAGTTTTGTGGTCTGTTTCACTCTGCTACAAGATAAACACGGTGTAAAATTGATTGTGATCGTAAAGGAGATAAAAAAGCACCTTGCTTCTTGCTCCGCTATTCTTTGAAGAGAGTACACTGACAGGGCCTGTCAGGTGCATCGAGTATCCGCAAATTATTGAGACCTCCTTGGGCAGCATGTGATTCCTGCTTTGAGAGAGGGCAACTGTGTGGAAACCAATGTTTTTACGCAAGATGGGGCAACACTTCAAGTCACTCGCCCTTAGAAAGATCAGCTTATTTCAACCTTCCATGAATGTGTCATTTCCAGAGGTTTTGCAGATACGTGATCTACCAGTTCACCTGAGCCGAATCCGTGTGATTTTTGCCTCTGGCGGCAACTAAAGGTACGCATTTACCAGGGACTCGTTTGATCTCCACCTGATCTGAAGGCCAGTATACAGGAACATATATCTCAGACTCCACCTGAACTGCCACGAGCGACTGTTGATCACTTCATTTTATGGATGCAGCATCTCATATTGGACAAATTTTGTGATTGGTGGTTAATAATAAAATCAGCATTATGCCTTCACACTTGTTTGACCTTTTCTCCCCACGTCCCGTTCCTAATCCATGCCATACGAAAGAATTTCTATACGTCTTTCTTGGCCTCAAAGCGCCAGATTTGCGCCTGGTGGCTAAAATTGGAACTACTTTTTTTCGAAAATCGGTTCTGCTTTAACGCTTAGAAATATCTACCAAGTTTCGCTGCCGTAGGATGATTACGCCCCACACTGGAACTGGAACCATGTGAATAACTGCAATTTGATTATAAGCAACCGATATACAAGTGGAGCAGAGACCAGTAGGGTATCATTTTAGTGTCGTTGGGTAATGTAAATGGGAAAATACACTGACATAAGCGGCTTCGACAAATAGCAGAATTTTATGGCCCGAATCTGGTAATGTTCGTCTCGGAAGCGACGAAGCAGCTCCAATGATCGCATCCTACTATAGTTACCGTTTGTGGGAAGTGATTGTGAGAGAGAACGAGTCAGTTTCTCACTATTCTCCATATTCAAGCCACTGTTTAATGTTGATTTTTATACCCAAGACATCATTTTCGTGAGATGACATGAAATTATCGGCATGAGCAGGTACTGATGGGAGCTTGCACATTGTTAATCCATGTGGGATCTTTGTAGGGGCTCTCCTCCGAATAGTACTTTCTGGAGCTGAGAAAAAGCAGGAAATTTCGTCACTTAATAGTAAATCTCGCAAGCCTCGTGCCGCTATTACGGAAAGGAATATCTCAAAGCACTTACCGGGGACAAAATGCTGGAAGCAAAATTTCTCGCACTAGTGTGCTGACATTTATTTGGCCGCAGAGGCGGAAAAACTGCCTACCTTAACCAACTAGTTAGGCGTCTCTAGCCACAGTAGCAGCAGAGACGTGAGAGAAATCAAGGTCGCGCAGCTAACGTATTTCGACTGTGTCGTAAAGGCGCTTTATGAGGACGGATGGCGGCCATACAATTTCGAGAGTTTCCATGATCACCGGGAAACGGATGTCATCGAGGAAGTCGTCAGATGGTGTCGCCCCTCTGTCTCCAGAGATTTTGGGAAGCCTCAGGCCTTCGAAAGAATACACTACTGGCCATTAAAATTGCCACACCAAGAGTAAATGCAGATAATAAACGGGTATTTATTGGACAAATATACTACACTAGAACTGACATGTGATTATATTTTCACGCAATTTGAGTGCATAGATCCTGAGAAATCAGTACCCAGAACAACCACCTCTGGCCGTAATAACGGCCTTGATACGCCTGGGCAATGAGTTAAACAGAGCATGGATGCCGTGTACAGGTACAGCTGCCCATGCAACTTCAACACGATACCACAGTTCATCAAGAGTAGTGACTGGCGTATTGTGACGAGCCAGTTGCTCGGCCACCATTGACCAGAAGTTTTCAGTTGGTGAGAGATCTGGAGAATGTGCTGGCCAGGGCAGCAGTCGAACATTTTCTGTATCCATAAAGGCCCGTACAGGACCTGCAACATGCGGTGGTGCATTATCCTGCTGCAATGTAGGGTTTCGGATGGATCGAACGAAGGGTAGAGCCACGGGTCGTAACACATCTGAAATGTAACGTCCACTGTTCAAAGTGCCGTCAATGCGAACAAGAGGTGACCGAGACGTGTAACCAATGGCACCCCATACACTTCCAATGTGCATTCACCGCGATGTCGCCAAACACGGACGCGACCATCATGGGACTGAAACAGGACCTGGATTTATCCGAAAAAATGACGTTTTGCCATTCGTGCACCCAGGTTTGTCGTTGAGTATACCATCGCAGGCGCTCCTGTCTGTGATGTAGCGTCAAGGGTAACTGCAGCCATGGTCTCCGAGCTGATAGTCCATGCTGCTGCAAACGTCGTCGAACTGTTCGTGCAGATGGTTGTTGTCTTGCAAACGTCCCCATCTGTTGACTCAGGGATCGAGACATGGCTGCACGATCCGTGACAGCCATGCGGATAAGATGCCTGTCATCTCGACTGCTAGTGATACGAGGCCGTTGGGATCCAGCACGGCGTTCCGTATTACCCTCCTGAACCCACCGATTCCATATTCTGCTAACAGTCATTGGATCTCGACCAACGTGAGCAGCAATGTCGCGATACGATAAACCGCGATAGACTACAATCCGACCTTTAACAAAGTCGGAAAGGTGACGGTACGCATTTCTCCTCCTTACACGATGCATCACAACAGCGTTTCACCAGGCAACGCCGGTCAACTGCTGTTTGTGAATGAGAAATCGGTTGCAAACTTTCCTCATGAGAGCACGTTGTAGGTGTCGCCGCCGGTTCCAACTTTGCGTGAGAGCTCTGAAAAGCTAATGATTTGCATATCACAGCATCTTCTTCCTGTCGGTTAAATTTCACGTCTGTAGCACGTCATCTTCGTGGTGTAGCAATATTAATGGCCAATAGTGTATTAGAAGGAACGCAACATTTATCGTGGCTATCAAATGATCTGTTTTGGGACACAAAAGCACTTCTCTTAGTTTAGCCGAGCTCCCGGTAGAACACCCTGTAATGTTTGGCCGGCCGGATGATGATTTCCATGTAGAATGTGTCGTTTAATTTAGAGCTGTTTGAAAACTTAAAACACGCTGCCGAAAGTGACTGGGGAGTCTGTGGTGCGCACTTAGTTGTACAGTTTACCTCAGGCATCTCGGACAAGTCAGCTGCGATGAGGGCATGATTAATCGTGACAGTTCTGCCGCTCTGATCTCGTTTTACGCACTGCCGTATAAGTGAGTCAGATTGGTCCATAGCATAACCACTGAATGGGATTGTCACACGCTGGAATCTGCCTAGATTTCAGAATTCCATTTTAGAGTAAATGCTATAAGTCAAACAGATCGCCAGCCGCGACTTTGCGTATTTCGTGGCTGTTATAGCGAATTACAGGCGTCTCACATCGCTGCTCTGCGTATGGTTGAACCACAGCCGTCACCTGTGACAGCGCTACACATCGAGAAAGCGGTGTGGTATTGCTGTTATGGCTTGTTAGGGCAAACAGAATCACAGTCTCGCCACTTGTTCTCAGCTGCACCAACGCGGAATAACTCCGGTGTAGTATAAATCTATCAAAGTCTATTCAGTATTAGATAACTCTAGATTGCGTCACCCATGTTTGGAGCCAGAGTAAGTAGTACAATCAGACAACCAGCCGCCACCCAGTGGAGTGTTAGCTATTTGTTGGCTCTATTTGTTTTGCCAACACTTATGTATTACTTGTCATCATTCTAACATGTAATGTTTGTTCTATTAATTTAATCAATTAACTTGTGCCATAGCTTCTATGAACTATTAATCCAATGTTGATGTATTTATCACTCATCAAGAATGGAATAAAACAATTACAGGGGAACCATTACACTAATGTCATTTCAGCACGTTAGGCCATATTTATTCTGATAAATTTGATATCCTCAGATGCCGGCTAACAGCAGAAAACAGAGTCAAAAGGAAAAATCAGTCTAGCAGATGGGTCTGCCAGGTAGTCAAGTGGAAGGCTTACTAATTAAAGGGATGGATTTCCGGATGTAAACTTTTAGTCGTCAGTAGCCTTTCAAAACATACCACACGTCCAGTGTAACCTTGCAATTGAATGATTGTGAAACCAAGCTTCATCACACAACGTGGACGTTGAAAGCTTACCTGCTCTCTAAAATAGGATAGGCAACGATATGTGAAGCTATGAATAAAATGCTGCTGCAGGCAAAAGTACGTCGGGGCCCATTATTCAGTGCACGATACAGGACGTTGGGCTACAAGGCAGACTAATCGTACGTGAGTAGTAGGGTACGGGGGCTCCGAGCCCACTTCTGATATCAAATTGATTTCCAAATTTATCAAATTGTTCAATTATCACGCTGTCTTCCCACCCGCTTCAACCCCAGATGACGCCATGTGTTTTCCTCAGCCGAAACGCTGGTCCCCACCCACTCCGCCCCTTCCCACACCTCCCACTTCCCCACGTCGTCTAAGCAGTCGCCAAATGAAATGTGTGCTTCTTTCACTTGAGGAAAGGACCATAGTTTTAACGCATCATGTTAAGTACACAGTTACATTTTTTCACCAAAAAATAGATATCCACATACATTTTGCCGAGATATGGCACAAAAAAGCATTCAGATACGGGAGTCTTGTCGCAAGTATACCATCACACGGGGATTTCCTGAACCCCAAATGGGGACATTATGTGTGTTCACATTTTTATTTGGCTATTTATCATTGAAGACGACACAACCCAAGAAATTGTCATCGTCATGCAGTAACATTTCGTTAGCGAGGTTGGCACATAAACTATTGTATGTAGGCTTTAGAGCTTGTAACAACTGCAGACCATAGCGATAAGAATGTAATTGTAAGCATTTCCTTAAAAGTCACTGAAACTGCTAATTAACAACAAGCCTTCCGACCTGGTTTCTTGGGAGTACACGTGAAGAGTTATTTCACTCGTTGAGGACGTTCTTCAGTCAGTCTTGGTCGTCCCGTATTCATCCCTTTGCAAAGACGTTTGGTGTCTTCAGACTGATAATACCTTCTACGGATGCTATTATCCTTTGGTGGATTAAAATGGAATTTAATACGGAATGCACGTTTCACGGAAACACTAGATTCAATGGTTGGAAACTGTGAAACACAAAAAGACTTCCGTTCACTAGTGTCCATGTTTCTTATTAGTGCTTTTTAACGAAAATATGGGAAACAGAGGGCATGTGCGCAGGTACACAACCTAAAGTGTTTGAATTGCTCGTTCATTTGATATATCATTTATAATTGTAAGTTTAATGTAATAAATGCTAGAAAGCCTCAAACCTCGGTATTCATTTTGACACATGCGGTATATGGTGGGAAAGACGACGATGAACTGTCATCGGATCAGAACTTGTGATGGTATTCGATATAAAGCGTCTTGACAGTGCCTGAAGCAGTTAAGACACTGCTTTAGCTGAGGCAAGCATCTGCGTGGAAAGTACGTGGGAGAAAGCATGGCGACAGAGTATACAAATTTCTATAGGGTGACATTTGTACCTACGTGTTTCTTGAGATCACAAGACGGGAGACTTAGGGAGCAAGCTTTTAAATTCCGATACCTAAAATTATATAATGTCACAGCGGAGTACATGAAAGAAAAACTAACTTCATAGAGACATAAATAGACGCTGTGCTATTAAAAAAAGCGCAGCTCTGATCTAAATTGTGAAATAGATGCTAATGTTTCACTGAAAGGAAGTAGGAAATCTGTAAGAATATTCAAGAGGAGGCTGTGAAACTATAACTATTCCAAAACAAGCCTGATAAACTACAATGAAATTATTCTTAATATTAATTTATTCGATAGCGCGATTTGAAGAGCAGACAAACGATGGACTACTTGTTGCCTAAGGAGATTTGATACATTGAAACGGGAACTTTTAAATAGTATAAGCCTGCAAGGATTGAAAAACAACTAGAATAGATGGAAAAATATCATTACACAGTTAGTGCAGGATAGTTTCATTTATAGTAAGATGTATCTAATGATATCAACATTAGATCACGTAGTGGAGAGATTTAGGAGGGGAGGTAGAGAATGAAAACTGGTAGAGAAGAAAGAAGATATAATGGACAAGTCGCCAGTGATCCTAAGACTTCCCACTGAGGTACATAAATGAATTTGTTTGGATAAGTGAGTGAAACAGTTAAATTTGGTCCCCGATCTACGCAGCCTTTGTGCTTAAAGAGAGCAGTTTGTGGTGCATGAAAGAGTCCTGAAGTTGACGTGCATGTATGAATCGTATTACCTCCCGCTCCTACATAAACTTGGAACTGAATTTACCTTCAGGCACATGAAAGCTGCTGCCGATGAGCAAGTAATTGCAATTCGTAATACTCGGAGTATACGTAATATCGTGCGACATTTACACTTCAAAAAACGCTAGCATGAGCACGAGATGTTTCTTCACCGTCTTCTTCTTTTTCTTCTTCTTTCACTTGTGCCTTTATCCCACGATTTCGCAGGGTCGGCATGGGTAGGAACGGATTTGGCAAGGTTAATGTTAAGGACTGGCCGTATGCCGTTCCTGCCGCCACACTGTACCCCCCTGGACGGAATTAGTGTACCCCAGCTGTCTATGTCTAGTGTAATCCATGGAACAGTGCGAGTGTCTTCAGATGTCTGATAGGCGTGTAACTGAGGCGGGACGTGGGGACCAGCCCGTTATTCACCTAGTAGGATGTGGAAAACCGCCTAAAACCACATCCAGGCTGACCGGCACACCGGTCTTAGCCGTTAATCCGTCAGGTGGATTCGATCAGGGGTCGGCACTTGTATCCGAGTCCAGGAATCAGCGCATTAGCGCTCTCGGCTAACCTGGCGGGTTTTTCTTCACCTTCTCTAACCTAAAAAAATTGCCAGTGCAAAATACAATTTGGAAAAACTGTCAGTGATTACTCAATAATATACATGCGATGTCAGTGATGCTTTCGAGATACGGTTATTTTTTATTTACTTTTGGTCCCGGGCCAGAGGGTGTCTCACACCCAACTGGTAAACAAAATTTGATGCAATTGACTCATACGGGATACAGGGAGTAATTTATTTACCCATATTGGTGATAAGAGACAATGACAATGTGTCTAATTAGCCATGGTATTGTAAGATGTATATTTCTGAATATGCTATCTCATATTTGCTTTGAATTAACGATAAGTTAGAAAAAGAGTCTCGTACACAATTACTGACCAATAGACCTAAAGTCAGTATAAATAGAAGTCAAATATTTTATTCCAGTGATGAATACAGTCGAATACGAGTATGAACATGTGATTAATAACCGGTAACTGCGGACACATGTAACTCAGGAAAACGTATTGACGGAGTGATAGACTGCACTTCAGAATGTTTCAGGCGTAGAACGCCAACTTTGGAAATAATTTTAGTTGTTAGATACCTATTACGTGTTTCCCACAACCATTTTTTATGGTTAACCGCTATCATCATCAATGTAATTTAGATTGTCTGGAATTCGTTGATGCTTGTAAGAACAATTGGGTGGCTGTGCAGTGTTACCTATTTCCTAATTGACTAGGAAAGTAAGAGATTTTTCCTGTGTAGTGGTGATGTTTTACTCCTTCAGTGGTATAATAAAAGTAAGATGCTGTTTATGTGATGGAATTCCGCGATGTCATCCGAATGACGTCGACTTAATACCTCTAAGTTTTGCCTCAAACAAAGGAAGCATTTTCAGAAGCGTTCACCCATGAAATCGTTTGTGAAAAAATGATGGAACATATAGCATGCCTTCAAAAATTTGTAGTATCACTGTGAAATGTGGAATCCAAATGGAAATTCAAGATACAGGGTAGATTCAATGAGACTGTTGATATTATCGGATTTTCGGAAGAGTCTCACCCACACAATATGTTGACAATTCATGCAATCATGTTACTGATAATAATAACATACAGAAGAACAGAAAATAAAACTGAGGCTCTGTAGATATCAATCACTTTGTCTTTAGGTAACGGCACTAGAGAGGCAGTTTTTTGGTTACGGTTAATAATGCAATCATGACTGAAGACAAATCGATAAACTTCCGTGAGATTTGTGGATCCAGAAAAGGATGATTTGGCCCTGTTAATCTGGAGGATGGATGGTTGTCTTTCCACTTCCATTATCGAGAGCAACATGAAAACTGACTCTGGCGCCTTTCCCTTTCCGAAAGCCAAACTCATCGTAGTCTAACAGATCTCCAGTTTTCATTTTCTACATCTGCATCTACATGAGCACTCTACAATTCGCAGTTATGCGCCTGACAGAGGTTTCGTCGAACTACCTTGAAACTATTTCTCTACCATTCCACTATTAAAGGGCACGCGTTAGAAACGAGCACTTAAATCTTTTTGTTCGAGCTATGATTTCTCTTATTTTATTATGACGATTGTTTCTCTCTACGTAGGTGGTCTCCAACCGAATATTTTCGTTATCGGAGGAGAACATGGTGATGGAATGTCACGAGAAGATCCTGCCGAAACGAAAAAGACTTTATTTTAATGATTGACACCACAATTCACGTATCGTATCTGTGGCACTCTCTTCCCTATTTTGCAATAATACAAAATGGGCCGGAGTTCGTTGAACGTTTTCGGAGTTCCCCGTCAGTATCATGTGTTACAGACCCCACACCGCACAGCAATACCCCAGAAGACGTGGGACAAGCGTAGTGTAGGTTATGTCCCTAGCAGACCAGTTACATTTTGTAAGTATTCTGCCAATAAATCGCAGACTTTGCTTTCTTTTCCTCACAACATTACCTACGTGATTTTCGTAGTTACGTATGTTATTCTTGTTAGCATCTATGATGCATAAGCTATTAACCTTGTAAAGGTACTTGAATTACGCAACCATTACGGCACCTCAACACAACCTCTCGATACCAGCGATATTCTATTGTGTTTCTGTTAACTACTTAACATATTTCTGAGACAACTTTCAGATTTGATTTCATTTGTGATATATCGATATGTTTATATTGCAATGATATTATTCTTATGTGTATTCTTTCTTTTGTCACTATGATCTTTGACGTACTTGTAACTCTGATTTTTTGGGCGCGTAAGCAGTTGGTTAGAGAGTCGGACCTTGAGAAAGTCAAGTCTTGGACGTCATGTTGGAAAGACGCATATTGTCGTCAGTTTATAAAATGTGAACTTTAACAGTGAGGAAAATGTGTTGAAGTATGTTTTGTATTGTGAAGTGATGTTTTGTGTGTTACGTGATATTGCAACAAAAGCAATAGAAAGGAAGTGTAACTTCAATTCGGAGAGCTGATTATTTTTTTACCTCACCATTGTGCTAACTTTCTAAGGTTTAATCTTCAAGAATAGTTTGTGAAACACATCTATAAACCTTTTGAATATAGCAGAATAAAACCAAGGCCTCTTTGCATCCGAGCTTGGAATCATCACCACCTAGATTTTCGACGATTGAGCCATGATTTTACAACGAGACCAGCGTGGGAAACAGGAAAAGATGAGTGCCTAGTTTCTTCGTTATTACAAGAAATGACTTTATTAACTGTGCGCTAGTGACACCTGCCACATAATAACTTTGTTGTTGCCCGAAAATTCAGTACTTAGCAGCGTGAGCAACACCGCAATCATTATTAAATTTTGACCTTTGTTGTGGTAGGGTTGTTAGAACCTGTTAGTACGACAGTTGATGTTGCTGTCTGCCCCTGCTATCTTTAGAATCGTTTGGATAAGCTATTTATTTCCGATTAAACCATCAACTATTAAAAGCGCTTTACGGCACCCTCAGATATAAACTTCACAGTTCCGCAGGGTAGACTTGCTGCACCAGAGCGGTGAAACCCGAGTCCGATCTTTGGCACGCGCGACGGCTGTGAGTCAACTCCCCGGGGAGATACGGGAAGGGTTCCCATCCGCCGTGATTGAGGCGCTGATGGGGACTGTAAATTAGGCCCCCTCTCGGGGTACGCGACACAGCCTGCACAATGGGCCGCACTGCTACTGCCACTGCTGCGGCGAGCGGCGCTGGGGGCGGAGCAGGGGCGGAGGCGGAGGGGCGGCTCGCACTAACGAGTTTTCAGCTGCCGACAGCCCCACTGGTTTTCACTTAGGCGATCTGAATTTTCGATTGTAGCCTATGGGCACGCCCTAACGGCACTACACACCCTCACGTAGTGACTATTTCGTTGCGCTAGTAAAACTAGAAAAAAGTGGTCTTATGTAAACTGAAGGCACAGGGGAGAGAAGGGAAAGGAAAGGGAACGAACTGTTGATATAAGCTGCATAGGAACTTTAGGGGTAAGATAGATACTGCCTACAGGAAAATTAATTAGACCTTTGGAGAAAAGAGAACAACTTGCGTGAATATCAAGAGCTCAGATGAAAACCCAGTTCTAAGCAAAGAAGGGAAAGCAGAAAGGTGGAAGGAGTATATAGAGGGTCTATACAAG
Organism: Schistocerca americana; assembly: GCF_021461395.2. Classification (NCBI taxonomy): domain Eukaryota; kingdom Metazoa; phylum Arthropoda; class Insecta; order Orthoptera; family Acrididae; genus Schistocerca; species Schistocerca americana. The sequence continues at coordinate 308,083,054 of NC_060125.1, read as the reverse complement.
GGCGATGTTCTTGAGGACAATATTATGGAAATGGAAGGGGATGTAGATGAAGATGAAATGGGAAGAATGATGCTGGGTGAAGAGTTTGACAGAGCACTGAAAGACCTAAGTCGAAACAAAGCCCCCGGAGTAGACAATAGTCCATTGGAACTACTGACGGCCTTGGGAGAACCAGCCCTGACAAAACTCTACCATCTGGTGAGTAAGATGTATGAGACAGGCGAAATACCCTCAGACTTCAAGAAGAATATAATAATTCCAATTCCAAAGAAACAAGGTGTTGACAGATGTGAAATTTACTGAACTATCAGTTTAATAAGCCACAGCTGCAAAATGCGAACACGAATTCTTTGCAGACCAATGGAAAAACTGGTAGAAGCCGACCTCGGAAATAATCAGTTTGGATTCCGGAGAAACGTTGGAACTTGTGAGGCAATATTGGCGCTACGACTTATCTTAGAAAATATATTAAGGATAGGCAAACCCACGTTTCTAGCATTTGTAGACTTAGAGAAAGCTTTTGACAATGTTGACTGGAATACTCTCTTTCAAATTCAGAAGGTGACAGGGGTTAAATAGAGGGAGCGAAAGCCTATTTACTATTTGTAGAGAAACCAGAAAGTTTTCTGTGCACCGTTCAATCTTTCGACCAACTTTGTTGTATGGGAGCGAAAGCTGGGTGGATTCAGGTTACCTTATCAACAAGGTTGAGGTTACGGATATGAAAGTAGCTAGGATGATTGCAGGTACTAGTAGATGGGAACAATGGCAGGAGGGTGTCCACAATGAGGAAATCAAAGAAAAACTGGGAATGAACTCTATAGATGTAGCAGTCAGGGCGAACAGGCTTAGATGATGGGCTCATGTTACACGCATAGGAGAAGCAAGGTTACCCAAGAGACTCATGGGCTCAGCAGTAGAGGGTAGGAGGAGTCGGGGCAGACCAAGGAGAAGGTACCTGGATTCGGTTAAGAATGATTTTGAAGTAATAGGTTTAACATCAGAAGAGGCACCAATGTTAGCACTGAATAGGGGATCATGGAGGAATTTTATAAGGGGGGCTATGCTCCCGACTGAACGCTAAAAGGCATAATCAGTCTTAAATGATGATGATGATGATGACCAGATGGCAGTTGCAAGAGTCGAGCGGCATGAAAGGGAAGCAGTGGTTGGGAAGGGAGTGAGACAGGGTTGTAGCCTATCCTCGATGTTATTCCATCTGTATATTGAGCAAGCAGTAAAGGAAACAAAAGAATAATTCGGAATAGGTATTAAAATCCATGGAGAAGAAATAAAAACTATGAGGTTCGCGGATGACATTGTAATTCTGTCAGAGACAGCAAAGGACCTGGAAGAGCAGCTGAACGGAATGGACAGTGTCTTGAAAGGAGGATATAAGATGATCAACAAAATCAAAACGAGGATAATCGAATGTAGTCGAGTTAAATTAGGTTATGCTGAAGGTATTAGATTAGGAAATGAGACACTTAAAGTAGTAAAGGAGTTTTGCTATTTGGGGAGCAAAATAACTGATGATGGTCGAAGTAGAGAGGATATAAAATGTAGACTGGCAATGGCAAGGAAAGCGTTTCTCAAGAAGAGAAATTTGTTAACATCGAGTATAGATTTAGATGTCAGGAAGTCTTTTCTGAACGTATTAGTATGGAGTGTAGCCACGTATGGAAGTGAAACGTGGACAATAAATAGTTTAGACAAGAAGGGAATAGAAGCTTTCGAAATGTGGTGCTACAGAAGGATACTGAAGATTACATGAGTAGATCACATAACTAATGAGGGAGTATTGAGTAGAATTGAGGAGAAGGGAAATTTGTGGCACAACTTGACTAGAAGAAAGGATCGGTTGGTAGGACATATTCTGAGGCATCAAGGGATCATCAATTTAGTATTGGAGGACAGCGCGGAGGGTAAAAATCGTAGAGGGAGACCAAGAGATGGGTACTCTAAACAGATCCAGTAGGATGTAGGTTGAAGTACGTACTGGGAGATGAAGAAGCTTACACAGGATACAGTAGCATGGATAGCTGCATCAAACCAGTCTCTGGACTGAAGACCACAACGCACTGGTACTTTATGCGGAATCAGCAGCGGGATGTGGAGATGTGCGCCCGACTGGGATTCGAACCCAAGATCTCCTGATTACTAGGCTGCTGCGTTAAGCTCTACGCCATCCGGGGACAGAGCTTATCGTGATTGCGCGGTATGTCTCGGCACACCTGCCGACCAATCCACACTCCCATCTAACAGCAGTCCCTGTCCATGTCCTCCATGGTCACTACATTGAGATTCCCTCTGTAGGTCGGACGTATTTGTGTATCCGCGGTGAAGGTGGTGGATTCATTGAGCGCAGAGTCGAACGAAGGATATGAATGCATGGTGTCTGTCCTTTCGGACGTATCCGACTAACTAACTCTATTCAGTGCACATTTCGCAGTCGGTGCCACTGGATGTACCTGCAAAATTAAATCACTGTAATGCACTTAGTTCAGGAGATTCGTCACAAATATTTAAAAAAAGCACTCCATCTTCAGGCCACAAGTGGCCCATCGGGACCATCCGACCGCCGTGTCATCCTCAGAGGAGGATGCGGATAGGAGGGGCGTGTGGTCAACACACCGCTCTCCCGGTCGTTAAGATGGTTTTCTTTGACCGGAGCCGCTACTATTCGGTTGAGTAGCTCCTCAATTGGCATCACGAGGCTAAGTGCACCCCGAAAGATGGCGACACCACATGGCGGCTGGATGGTCACCCATCCGACTGCCGGCCACGCCCGACAGCGCTTAACTTCGATGATCGCACGGGAACCGGTGTATCCACTGCGGCAAGGCCGTTGCCTCACAAATATTAAGTTACATGAAAATGACATGGCAGGATGAAACTCGCTAGAGATACACGTGAAATATTTGTACAGTTCTCTAGAGATGCAGGTGAAATATATGTCTTTCTTTAACGTGTTCCACATGCGTGATATTTATCTGCAGATAATTTTAAAATTAGGGCAGCCACAGCTAAATTAATTACAAGTTATTGACCATTTGTACATTACACTGGACTACAAAATTCTACTTTGCAAAATTTTCGAGCACCAAAATAGTTTATCCTTATGTATTTCGACCTGCTGAACACTAGTCTGGCATTACTTTTTCCACAGTTTTGTGTAAACTGTACTGTCTGGAGGAACGGGGACAGGTACGGTCCGAATAGCTGATTTGATGGAGGGATGCTTGAGCGTCTTCTAACCTCGTCCGTCATCCCTGCTATTTTAGCCTCGCCGAAGTAACAATTACTTACGTGATTGGTCGGTTCCCTCCACATCATCGGAATAGCAAAAAGCATTGCAACTTTACCGTCTTTCTTCACCGAACCATTACGACGAGCCGAACATTTCACACAGGCAATATGTGGTGCCCATTTCGGTCCTTATCACATAACTTGCATCCACCTGAATAAATATAATACAATTTCTTCACTACAGGTGCCACAAAGTCGTCTGCATGATTTAATAGTGTACTTGCCACAGATGTAGCAAAACACTAACACATGCACCACCGAAAGAAACGAAACTCTTAGCATAAGGTATATTTAGATCGCACTACTCACACTCGTGCACAGCCAAACAAATTAAGCATTCCCTCACGACTGACAACATGATGTTCAGGAGCAACAAACAATGAGTCACACGCACTATTACCATGTTATAAAAGATTCCCGGTAGTCGCGTTATGCGGGGAGCCTTAATAGGCTGCATTTCTTCATAAATCTATTTGCTTTTCACAACCATTGTTAGGTAATGAAGTGTTTTTAAAACCAAAGGTTCTATCAAAAAATCAAATAAAATATTCGTGCTTGTGGGGGAGCGGGTCAAAATACATAAGAAACACCCATTTCCATTATCGAAAATTTTTCATTGTTGACCAGTGCTATAACAAGCATTAAGCGTACCTGTACTGACCGTCCAAGTGCTACAGACATGGAACTCCATCCCGCACACTGACATCGGCCGTCTGTACAACAGAAATCATGGACGTTTGCATGCTTGTATTTAGCATTCTGGCGGCTACACCGGTTATAAACGTACCGACATTTCACATTTGCCGTGCCTTATCTCGCTCCGATATTAACCTGTGATCTTACAATGTTAATCACTTAAGTATGTTACCTACACAAACGTATTTCTGAAATGTCATTACTGTACATTAATTATTTCTTGGTGCTGGGATACGTTGCAGTGTTGTCGCTGATTATTATCTCTGTTTTACTCGATGACTTTGCGTGAGTTACTACGAACTGTCACCTTCCTGACAGGAGAGCACAAAGCGAGTCAGGCAACTGAGACGGTGCTCCACTGGCACGCAATTTAATTAAAAGTCGCTTGTGAGCATCGAAACGTAAAAATATGGCGTCAATTGCATGTCCCTTGTCGATAGCACTCATTACTTCATGAGAATAAAGAGCTAGTTGTACTTTACAAGAACGATATTTTCTGAATCCGTATTGGCCATTTGTGAATAAATTATTTTCTTCGTAGTGACTCATAATGTCAAAATCCTGCTGCAAATCGACATTAGTGATATTCTCACAAGTGGACAATCTTATCTGTCGAACATTTAGGACTTTAAGATCAACTAACGTAACTGATAATATGTATCAAATTTAATGGAGGAGGACAACCAAACACCTTGGCTTAAGATTTCACATCAATCTTATTTTCAAACATGACGTCCAAGAGAACTGTCAAATGTCTAATCACATTACGCAGTCACTGCTTTCATTCTTCGTGAACCTAGAATTAGACTGCTTATACCGGGATCTTATGTGGAGGCTGATTAAGGGAATTAACCAGCGAGTACCAGTTAAATCTGGTTAGAAGCGCCGCAGCTCTACGTGGCATGGACTCGACTAATGTCCGTAAGAGAACGACGGGGTGGAGTCATACTCTGAACAGTACGTTTGCAAGGCGTCCAAGATAAGCTCAATAATATACATGTCTGGGGAGTTTGGTACTTTGGTGGCCAGCGGAAATGTTTAAACTCAGAAGAGTGTTCCTCTGTAGCAATCCTGGACGTGTGGAGTGTCGAATTCCTGTATCGCAGTTGCCGAAGTCCGTCGGAAAACACAATGTACATGAATGGATGCAGGTAATCAGGCAGGATGCTTACATACGTGTCACCTGCCAGAGTCGTATCTAGACGATCAGGGGTCCCATATCACTTCAACTGCACACGCCCTGCACCATTACAGAGCCTCCATCAGCTTGAACAGTCCCTTTTGACATGCAGGGTCCATGGATTCATGAGGCTGTCTCCATAACCGTACATACCCATCCCCTGGATACAATTTAAAACGAGACTCGTCCGACCAGGTAACATGTTTCCAGTCAGCAACAGTCCAATCTCGGTGTTGATGTGCCCAGCCAAGGCATAAAGCTTTGAATCGTGCAGTCATCGAGGGTACATGAGTGGGCCTTCGGCTCCGAAAGCCTATATCGATGATGTTTCGTAGAATGGTTCGCATGCTGATACTTGTTGATAGACCAGCATTGAAATCTGCAGCAATTTGAGGAAGGGTTGCATCTCTCTCACGTTGAACAAATCTCTTCAGTCGTCGTTGGTTCCGTTCTTGCAGGATCTTTTTCCGGCCGCATCGATGCCGGGGATTTGATGTTCTACCGGATTCCTGAGATTCACGGTACACTCGTGAAATGGTCGTATTGGAAAACTCCCACTTCATCTCTACCTCGGAGATGGTGTGTCCCATCGCTCGTGCGCCGACTGCAACACAACGTTCGTACTCACTTAAATCTTGATAACCCGCCATTGTAGCACCAGCAGCCGATCTAGCAACTACCCCACACACTTTTCGTCTTGTATAGGCGTTGCCGACGGATGCTCTGAATTCTGCCTCTTTACATGTCTCTGCATTGATTACGCATGTCTATACAAGTTTCTTTGGCATTTCAGTGTAGCTTCGTATACGTGCAATCATCGACGGGTATGTAAATGTTTAGTTGAAGTCCTCTGTGACAGGTAGAACGACAGCCAGAGTACATTCCTCTACATCTACATCCATACCATTATCCTGAAATTAACAATTAATGCCTATCAGAGGGTTCATCGAACCACCTGTAAGTTACTTCCTCTCTACCGTTCTACTCTCGAACAGCGCTCCGGAAGAACGACAACTTAAATCTTTTCGTCCCAGCTATGATTTCTCTTATTTTATTACGATGATGTTTTCCCCCGCGTAGCTTGGCTCCACGGAAATGTTTTCACACTCTGAAGAGAAAGTTGGTGATTGAGATTTCATAAGAAGGTCCTGCCGCAGTGAAAAACGCCTTTGTTGTAATGACTGCCACTCTACTTCGTGAATGATATCCGTGCATTCTCTCCCTTATTTCACGACAGTGAAAAACGAATTGCCCTTCTTTGAACTTTTCCGATGTTCGCCGTCAAATCTATCTGATGCAGATCCCACAACGCACATCAGTACTCCAGCAGACGGCGGACAAGCGTAGCTGAAGCGTCTCTTTAGTAGACCTGTTACATTTTCTAAGTGTTCTGCCAATAAATCGCCGTCCTTGGTTTGCTTTCCCCAGAACATTATCTGTGTGATCGTCCCAGTTTAAGTCATTGTTGTTTATAATCCCTAAGTATTTAATTGAGTTTATAGCGACAAGTGTCTATATGTAATCGTTCCAAATTACTTTTATTTGAGATCCGTAAATATTTATTTGAGTTAACAGCACGAAATTTATGTGATTTATCGTGTAACTGAAATTTAACTCATTCCTTTTAATGCTCACGTGGATGGCTTCACACTTTTCATTATTTCGAGCCAATTACCAATTTTTGAACCTTATAGATATACGGTTTAAATTATTTTACAATTCGTTTTGATCATCAGATTTTATAAGACAGTAAATGACAACATCGTCTCCAAACAATCTAAGAGGGCTGCAAAGATTGTCTGCAAAATTTTTTATGTAGATCATTCTAGGGGAACGCCTGATATTACTTCTGTTTTACTGGATGTCTTTCTGACAATTATTACGAACTTTGACCGTTCTGACAGGATATCACTTAACGAGTCACGCAGCTGAGACAATGCTCCACAGGTATGCAATTCAATTAGAAGTCGCTTGTGAGGAACTATGCCGAAAACCTTCCTTAAATGTAAAATTATGGAATCAATTAAACGTCCCTTTTCGATAGCATTCATTACTTCTCCAGAATAAAGAGCTAGTTGTGTTTCACAAAAAAATGGTTCAAATGGCTCTAAGCACTATCAGTCCCCTAGAACTTAGAACTACTTAAACCTAACTAACCTAAGGACATCACACACATCCATGCCCGAGGCAGGATTCGAAACTGCGACCGTAGCGTTCGCGCGGTTCCAGACTTTAGCGCCTAGAACCACTCGGCCACTCCTGCCGGCTGTGTTTCACAAGAACGGTATTTTCTGAATGGGTATTTGCTCTTTGTCATGGAATCTTTTTCTTGTCCCAAAATCATACTGCAAATCGACGTTAGTGATGTGTGTCTGTAATTCAGCGGACTAGTCCTATTTCCTTTCTTGGGTGTTGCTGCGACTTCTGCAACTTTCCATTCTTTGGATATTGATCTTTGTACGAGCTAGGGGTTGCGTATGATTTCTAAATACGAAGCTACTGCATCAGCATACGCTGAAAGGAACCTGACTGCTGTACAATCTGGACCGGTGGCCTTATCTTTCTTATGTGTTTTAAGCTGCTTCGTTACACCTCGGATATCTACTTCCAAGTTACTCGTGTTGCCAGTTGTTCTTGGTTCGAATTCTGGAATATTTAGTTCATATTTACTTCTTCTTCTTTTGCGAAGGAATTGCGGTAAACCGTATTTAATAACTCTGGTTAAGTGACACTGTCATCAATAACATCACCATTGATATCGCGCAGTGAAGGTGTTGTATTCGTCTTGCCACTGCTGTACTTTATATATGACTTGAAATTCTTCAGTGTTTTTGCCAGATGTCGAGCCAGATTTTCGTTGTGGAAACAATTAATAGCATCTAATAGTGAAGTTCGTGCTAAATTTCCAGCTTCTGTAAAACTTTGCTAATTGTGGTGATCTTGCGTTCTTTTAAATTTGGCATTCTTTTTTCGTTGCTACTACAATAGTTTTCTGACCTGTTCTTCGACGTCAGATCCGTCCCAGTGCCGGTATCGAAGATATTTTACAGCAATTGCGAGCCAGCTTGCCTTAGGAGAGGAAACAACGGCTTTAGGACATCTTTTCTAAATGAATCTGTCCATGCATGCAGGCAAGAGCAGATGCTACATCATACTAATGAGCGAGTTCAGATTACCTAATTCTTTGTAAATATGTCTCTATTTTTTAACCACTGAAATAACATCACATACCCTCTCAGTCCTTCAAGTTTCATTTCGTTTCCCCCTGCCCTTCTGAGTGTTTCACTTTTGTTAGGTTGTGTATTAAGTTAAGTAAATAACTTAATTTTCTCATTTTGAGAGAGCTGAAGGGCGATCTGTTTAATCGTTCAAAACCATTCAACAGCCAACACCTCGTAAAAGAGTTTTTACTTAAGACAACCGGTTTCAACAGACTGTGCTGTCATCTTCAGGTCTTAAAATCTTTTTATAGTAAAACATGTTCATTTTACGCTGGCCTCATGGACGAGATATCAAGTGGATAAAAATAGCACATTAGAAAGGGATGACGACCTTTTATAATTTGCTGTTTTATTCACTTGACATCTTATGCGTAAGGCCAGCGTAAAATGTTTTACTACAAAAAGATTTTAAGTCCGAAGACGACACCACAGTTGATTGAAACCGGTTGCCTTAAATAAAAAGAAAATGTCGTCTTGGATCTTGAATGGTTTTCAACAAATAATTAGTTATAAATATGACTAATGGATCAGTATACGTACCTGTTGTGTTGGGATGATTGAAAAGACACACACACACACACACACACACACACACACACACACACACACATGCACGCACACACACCATAATAATATTATGTTCCTTGTTCACTAAGTGAATGTAAATATTTTGATTTCTTCACATGCATGTCGCTGGTTTTATTTGTTTGCTATGAGTAACTTTCCGTCGAACTGTGCCACGAATATATTTTTGCGTAGCTTCAACGTACTAAATGGTTCAAATGGCTCTGAGCACTATGGGACTTAACATCGAAGGGCATCAGTACCATAGAACTTATAATCACTTAAACCTAACTAACTTAAGGACATCACACACATCCATGCCCGAGGCAAGATTCGAACCTGCGACCGTAGCAGTCGCGCGGTTCCGGACTAAAGCGCCTAGAACCGCTCGCCCACCGCGGCCGGCTCTCCATAAAGTGGAAATTCTTGAAGTTTCAGTTGCCACGAGGTGTATCTCTAACATGACACACAATAAAACAAGCAACGTTCTTAATATCCGATAGACAACTAACTGTATTTACTTCACAGAGTCATAAAGGTGACGCACACAGATCGGTTGTTGACAAATCACGAATAGTTCCCCCTAGACGCACCCCAGTCTCATTTGAAAGACATTTGCACGAGTCCATCAACGACTCTACAAGTTTGTAACACCATTTCCGAGGCACGAAGGTCCCTCTCCATCTCTCCAACCGACTGTCATGACTTCATGACTGGATAGCGCAGAACGAGTCACCTCTCTGAAGCATTTCTGTACATCTACGATTCCCAAACTCGGGGCAGTTAAGCACTCAGGGGAAAATAGTATTTACTGCGGGGTAAAACGGAAAGGATGTGCTAGTTTGTCGATCACTAAATACAACTAATTTCGAAAAATCGTCAGTATTAATACTATTTAGCAAAATTACAAAACTTAATGCGTAATTTAATAACGATATCTGTTTCAAATATTAGCATTAACTTGTGACTCAATGTGGTGAAGCTCGCAGCTTGTGGAATAAAAGCATGAAATGTTATTCACGTAGTCCACCGGCTCCATGCACATACCTAGTGCTTAGTACCATGTGCCTATTACTGAGCAATTGCGGCACATACTTCGAAAAATGCTAAAATATGCCATGAAAATGCACTCACAAAATTCTGTATTGTTCCCGCAAATGGACCAGAAATTGCTCCATTATTCAGTTCATAACGAGAAACGAACTTCTTGATAGTAGCCCTTACAACGAAAACAGAGTAGTAACTACTGCAGTAATTAGTTTTCTTTTCCGAAGAGAAGTTGTAGGTAACATCCATGACGCACTGGATATTGCTTCATCATTGTATAAAAAAGGTTAGTTCAAATAAACAATACCAAATATCTCATTGACTCATTAGCTCGTGATTTGATGAAACATCTACATAAACTAACTGTAATTCATGTTTCCTCGATTTAAGAATAAAACTGTCCATGGAAAGTTAAACTCTTTTCAAACGATTAGTAAGAACTACGTTGGTGACTATGTGGATGTGGTATGTGGTGGGGAGGGGGAAGTGTGCTGGCGTAAATTTTCGCCAGCCCACTGCGCATCAAAGAGGTTGCGAGGAGATAGATCGAGGCCAAACACAGACCCGCAAGAAACTGACCACCAACGCACTGTCAGCTGCCGGTATTTAGAGATCGCCGCCACGGACCGTAGGGCCAGTCAGTGATCCAGTGAGTTAACAAGTTGAGTCATCATCTGCAGCCCAGTGAGAGTCGCCGTCGCAGTTAGCTCCGCCTCTACCTCAGAGTCAGTCAGTACCTAGCGACCAGAGTAGTGTACATAGCGGGACTTGTACTTCACCAGCAGTGAGGCTAACATGGACTATTACAGAAGAGCTTATACCACCTGAATTATCATAAGTATTTCTTAGTTTATGGTAATAAAGAACGCTTTTAATCCATGTTTGCAGAAAGAGGATACTGGACCCCAAACAGTATCCTATCCTTGCGTCACATGGTACAAGCCTATAGTGACAACGAGACGACACAAACAACTGGCGATGAGCGTAATTCAGTGCAGATTTTGCTTGCCTCTCTTGTGTTTTAGCTTGCAGGGATGCTTGTATTCACTTGTTATTAATTCGTTGTTGTTTACTTTTATGTTTTGCAGGAGGAGACCCGCAGAACTAATCGAATTTCTCTTTTCAAAATGGCTCTGAGCACTATGGGACTTAACTTCTGAGGTCATCACTCCCCTAGAACTTAGAACTACTTAAAGCTAACTAACCTAAGGACATCACACACATCCTTGCCCGAAGCAGGATTCGAACCTGCGACCGTAGCGGTCGCCGCGGTTCCAGACTGTAGTGCCTAGAACCGCTCGGCCATCCCGGCCGGCTTCTCTTTTCAGAGGCTTTGGTTTTTGGTACAATGTTTTTGTGTAAACTTTGGCTACAACACCCTCTCCAGCACCTGCCCCCGCGCCTCAACCGCAGACGCCAATGCGATGGATCTAACACGACTTTTTCAGTTTCAGAACCAACAACTTCCCGCCTTGCTGACGACGTACAACAACTTTGGCTGCACAAGCCGCATCGGCTGCATACACCAATCGCCCAAGTTTAACAGGTGCACCGGAAGATCGATACGACGACGTTTGAGTCAAAGAAACCGTGGGCTGAGTGCTCCAGAACTGAAGTCAGCACTAGAAGACGCTATAGGGCGTTATGGCATCAAACTGTTAGGAGACGACTGCACGACAGGAATCTCCATGCCTGACAATCATGGCGAGCATCACATCGTATACCACAACACCATGGTCTCCGTTACAGAGGGGCAAGAAATCATGCAGAACGGATGGCTCAGGATTAGCGGCGAGTGTTGTTTATGAACGAAATTCGGATCTGTTTGTACCATGGTAATCCCAGACAATCCAAAGCAAGCCGGTAATATCGAACACTTTCAACATCGTGTCTCACACGTGCAACAAGGTGATGGTGGAGTGATGCTCTGGTGTGACATTACATGTGTCCACCACACACCTCTAGTGGTTCTTAAGGGCAAACTCACTGCTCTCCAAAACAGGGACGAGATTCTGCAGTCAATAGTGGGACCATACCGCTAACATTTTGTTGATGATTTCACCTTGGTGGATGGTAACTCGCGGGCTCATCAAACTTTTCTCATGAACAGATTCCTTCAGCATGTTACGATCACCAGAATAGTGTGTTCTGCCGATTGAAACGAGGTGTTTCCGGACGTCGACAACGACGATGTACTCGTACGCAGAATCGCCATTGAAGAGTAGGGCAAATGTAACCAGTGCTCATTGGTGGTCGGCGACGAAGGATTCAAGCCTGCATCCGAGCAAACGGACGTATTGATGGTGCTCAGGTAGGCTGTGAAAAACTCCCCAAGGGAAACAGGCAGTTTTTTTCTCTACACAAAAGCTTGTTTTTTATTATTTGGTGATGTGGACACATGCCTTGGAGCGAAATTTTGTTTCTTGTGCCAGGAGTTTCGAAACAACGGAGTGAAGCAAAACTTGTGCTGATGTGTGTACCGATCATGTCCTATTAAAAAGAGCCTTATCAGCAATTGCTTTTATCAACTGATGGAAAAGGCAGCAAACCTAAACTGGGCTCTAGGACGTGGTTTGACAAATATATCTACATCTAAATTTACTTAGGTGTTATGAAAACTACTGTACACTGCATGGTGGACGCTACTTTGTACCGTTACGATCCATTTACCTTCCTATTTCATTAGCGCATTCAACTAAGGAAAACTGACCTTCTTTATGCCTCTGCACCTACTATAATCTCTCTTATCCTCAGGACTTCGACAACAGATATGCCGTGGTAAAATCTTAATGGTCGCTCAACTCTCAGATAATTCAGAAGCTCTAAATTCGTCCAGAAGGAAACGGCAAGAACTAGGCTGTATTTACTCCATAGATTCTCATTTAAGTTACCCGATGATATCTGTTACTCTTTCGTATGGTCGGTGGCCTGTTACGACCCCTGCAGGGCGCCCCGTTACCCGGGGATCTGCTGTCGTAGCTACACGGTAAGGCATCCAAACACTGGATCCATGGAATGGGTCTCGCATTAGTGGCTTTTATTCCATTTCATTTAAAGATACATTACTTTGGCCCCAGAATCCTTCCAACAAATCTGTTTTTTCCTTCCCTAATACTGATTATACCGTACATTATGCAATGAAAGTTGTTTCTTAATATTGCTCGTAACTAGTTATTTACACACACACACACACACACACACACACACACACACACACACACACACACACACATATATATATATATATATATATATATATATATATATATATATATATATATTCATAGTAGCTTCACCACTAATCTTGTAATCATATAATATAGGGGTTTCTATATACGTAAATACTGCCCCACAAAGTCATACACCTGCTCCATATCCGGAGCACGTTTACACAGTCGATGTGAGCCTATACAAAATTATTTTGCCCTCTAAAATTTAATGTTGGGTTATACGTATAGGCACTAAGTTATTAATAATGTTGATATAAGAGTAAACCATTTTAAACACGGTAAACCTAACCAAAAAATTAAAAATACTGGAAAGAAATCTGCGTATATGTACGCTATTAGTCAGATATGCCTCTAGCCCCGTGGTCACCATACTCATCGATCTTATAAAGTCTTTAAGCTAGTTACCGTTTTTAAATCCTCCTGTGAGGTAGCGAAAGAAACTAGCACAGAAATAACAACTTCAAAAAAATCGTAATTTGTGTATTGCCTATAAAGTTGATTGTTGTGTATTACGTTTGGCTTTTAGATGCCTTACCTTTTCTTTCCTTGGAGCACAGTCCAGATGGAAGTCTTTTTCAGTCCTTGAGTGAACTGTTTGGAATGACTATCAAACGTCTCCTTCTTCCAAACTGATACGCTAGTACAGCATAGTAAATACACTCGCTTGTTTTTTCTGGCAGGTAAAGGAAAAATCTGTTTCTCATTTCGAATGAAAGTGGTAAGTTATTTGCTTTTTGCTTGAAGACACCATCATTAGAATAAACCTAGTTTAGTATCTATATGTACATCGAACTACCCACATTAGTAAATGACTGATATACACATGAAAAATATAACATAATCAGCCTCACGCATATACAATCAGCCATGAGGCTGACAATATAGTGGCCTTGACTGACAATGGCAACTGTGGGGGAGGAAGAAGTAATAATTGCTGCAGTTACTGTGGTCTGAGTTAAGTAGGGCAATCCAGGTTAGTAACCTGAGTGTTACAGCGATCTACCGAAAATGTCTATCAGACTGACAGTGTAGTATTCATGGCTGACAATTGCATTTGCACAAGAGTTGTTGCAGTGAACATGTTCTGAGCTCAGTGGATTAATCCACGTCAGCCAAGCTTAGCGTTGCCACCAACTTCTGAAAACGTCCTCGTGAGGTACAAACAGCTCATGGTCGAAGGTTTGGCAATCACTGCTCTGACCAGTCACATATTAGGAACATACTCCAGATGATAAGTATCTTGGATAGTAAGAGATGATGAGCTGCAGTATCGAATGCATTTCGTAAATATAAGAAAATGGAATATACCTGTCACTTGCATATATTGCCTGCAAGCTGTTGAGTATGAAAAAAAAAACAATGAGTGATTCTGACGAGTGGTTTTGATTGACCGAGACAAACTTGTTATCCTCCAGGAACGTCATTATGTTTGAGCTCGGAATATGATCTGGAATCCTGGAAAAAACTGACGTTAGCGGTACTGGTCTTTAGTTTTGAGCATCCGATCCATTGCTGAACAGGAGGGACCCGCACACTCAACCAGTCATGCCGTAGTATTCGCTGATAATATGAACTGGGTATACGAGTTAATTTTCTACAGTCACAACAGACGCCTACTGCTGCGACATCACCGCAGACAGACCAGCGATGGAGGTTGCCGACTCCGCTGAGAAGTCTGGACGACGCAAGACCGTTTACCAGCAAGTACCACAGATGACAACAAATACGTAGGTGTGGCCAACGTCCATCAGAGGTCATCAACCAGCAGCAGAGGAAAGGGGACGCAAAGATCAACAAGTTATTTCCTGGCGACCACATGAGTACAAATAGTCACGCAAATATCCTTCCACCCGGCGCCCGGCAGTTCAGCGGCCAGTTCTCGACTCGCCAAGTGCGGAGATTTGCCGGTCCAAGGGTGTGCCACCTCTACCACCCTCTCTTCCGCAACGATTGCGCTACGTTTCTTCCGTCGTGTAGGCTATCTACCAGCTGCTAATAGCCGACTTTGACGTGGAACAGCTGTACAGGTGTAGAAGCGAAAGGAACTCTGATTATAGGAATTAGTTGTTATTTACTTGATTAGCAGAAGGGATCGTTATTGTTTCTTTGTTTTTGTTTTGAAGAGTGTGTTAAAATTGGTCGTTTATTGTAGTTTTCTTAATTAAAAAACAATGTTAGCAAAACGAGTTGGTCCTTGCTCAGTAGATTTAGCATAATTTTCTGGCGTATACATCTGTATCTACATGTACATAATTACTGTGAAATTCACAATTAAATGCCTGGCAGAGAGTTTATCGAGCCCCCTCAAGCTGTTTCTCAACCATTCCACTCTCGAACGGAACGCCGGAGGAACGAAAACTAAAATATTTCTGTGTGAGCTCTGAAATGGCTCTGAGCACTATGGGACTTAACATCTGAGGTCATCAGTCCCCTAGAACTTAGAACTACTTAAACCTAACTAACCTAAGGACATCACACACATCCATGCCCGAGGCAGGATTCGAACCTGCGAGCTTAGCAGTCACTCGGCTCCAGACTGAAGCGCCTAGAACCGCTCGGCCACTCCGGCCGGCGTGAGCTCTGATTTCTCTTATTTTATAATGATGATCAACTCCCCCTACGTAGGTGGGATCCCACAAAATATTTTCACAATCTGAGGAGAATGTTACTGATTCAAATTTATGAGAAGATCCTACCGGAACGAAAATCGCCTTTGTTTTAACGATTGCCATTTCACGTATCATATCTGTGGCTCTCTCTCCTCTATTTCGCGATAGAACAAAACGAGCTGCCCATCTTTCAATCTTTCAGATGTCCTCTGTCGATCCTATCCGATGCGAATTCCACACCGCACAGCAGTTCTGCAGAAGTAGGCGGACAAGCGTAGTATAGGTTTTGTAAACCTGTAGCATTTTCGCAGTGTTCTGCTAATAAATCGTAATATTTTGCTTGCTTTACCTACATTACCTGTGTGATCGTTTCAACTTAAGCTTTTCATTGTTGTGATGCCTAAGTATTTAGCTGAATTCACGGCCTTTAGATTTGTGTGATTCATCCTGTAACCGCAATTTAGCTGTTGCTTTTTGTTCTCATGTGGATGACTTCACACTTCTTATTATTTAGAGACAATTGCTACTTTTCGCGCCAGACAGATACATTGTCTACACCGTTTTGAAATGTAAGATCTAACTATTGTTCCGACACTGCCTGGCACCTTGTATGCTTTAAGTATCACAATATCGACATCTATCATTTACCATCGAACATTGATATAATAGTATCTGCTTCCGAAAATACATGTTCAAACAAGAAAAATAAAATCTCTTTTCCTGTCTGATGTCATCAGTTTGAACAGGATATGGACCAACGAAATATTAAATAGAAGGTTATGACCCGTTTTAATGACGTAACGTGTGATCCAAGCCGGTTATCGGTAGGTGCAAGTACTATCTATAGAACTCTTCCCTTTATTGTATCTTTGCACGTTGTAACGTAGCATCGAGAGCTACTTCATAGCACTAGAGTACGCGGCATGTGCCGCCTCACGGATTTGAGAGCGTAATGTTCGCAATCTCGCACTCAGTATGTGTTCGTTTCCTAAGTGGCTCTAAGTCCCACTACGTGCAAAACTGTTAGCAACCGTTTTTCAAGTGTCTTTACGAAGACATAGCTATCTTTCCCTCTGTTATATAGGGTGATCCAAAAGTCAGTATAAAATTGAAAACTTAATTCAGTTTTCAAATTTATACTGACTTTTTGATCACCAGATATATTTGAAGCCTCATATTATTACGCACCTTCTGTCAGCTTGAGGTACACAGGTTCAATGCTTTCCATTTTCGGTCCGTTGGAGGAGACACATTCGGTATACTGCATCTGAAGTGACACCTGCCTGAACTAGATTTAGTCTGAAGGGTGTGGGTAGTGGCACAGCGATGGCAGCTGTCCGTGAAACTGCAGTAGCTGTCTATTTCGTTCACTGCACTGCGAACGGAGAGAGCTAATCTATTGAGAAAGATTTATCAACAAAACGCATACAGGTTTCCTGTCTGCCACTGTGGAGTGCCTTGTGTGCTTCCGTGGATGGTTGTTGCAAGATTGACATTAGCTGATATTTGCTCTTTCATTGTAGTTGTAGTGCTGTCTGACTCTGGCTTTGTTTCGCTATATGTTGCTTATAGCAGCCTGCTACTATGTTAAACCATTTGATGTGTTAATTTTCGACCGGATTCAGGTCATTACGTGCATAAGATACTGTAACTGGGAGTTGTGTCACTGTTTGATGACACTCGGTTTAGGAAGTGTTTTATCTGTATATATAAAAGACAATGTCCTGAGTGGCTGACTCATCGTCGCCCAACCCAAACCGTTAGAACTGAAACTTGAAATATTAAAACATTGTTGACCTTATACGGTAGGCGTCGTTTAAGAAGGAGTTTCTCGAACTGTCACCATTAATGGGGGTGAAACGGGGATTTGTGAAAATACGTCGCTATTAACAGAATTTTGAAGACACACCAATCAAAAATGGATTTACTTTCTTGCCCAGCAATCAAGAAATACGTGTTTCAGCACTTTCGAAAGTGTAGCCCGTACTGGGGTGAAATAGTGAGTGAGATTTTTAAAAAATGTTATTAAATAACTACTAGAACATTTTTAAAGCTATATCCATGAAAATTTGTATTTGTACTCTCGGCTACAAAAAAAAAAAAGTTCATTTTGGGACCTTGACCTTATTTGAACAAAACGTTCATTGTTTTTGAAAATTCAGCCCCTTATGGGTGAAGGGGGGATGTAATGTTTTTATGAAATATTTAATTATGAAAGCCTTTATAAAGATAAATTCATGAAAATTTGAAATTGGGTTCTCTGTTAGACATAAAAAAAAATAGGTGTTCCACTGTTTTTGGAAATTCAGTCCCTATACAGTTGAGATAGGGGACGAAAGCTTTTATGGAAACATTTCATTATTCAAGCATTTTTTATGAGCTAAATCTGTGAAAATGTTCATTTGGCTTCTCTGTTAGAAATAAAAGATATGAATTTCACTGTTTTTGGAAATTCAGCACCAAGTGGGTGAAATGTACTATCAAAATACACTCCTGGAAATTGAAATAAGAACACCGTGAATTCATTGTCCCAGGAAGGGGAAACTTTATTGACACATTCCTGGGGTCAGATACATCACATGATCACACTGACAGAACCACAGGCACATAGACACAGGCAACAGAGCATGCACAATGTCGGCACTAGTACAGTGTATATCCACCTTTCGCAGCAATGCAGGCTGCTATTCTCCCATGGAGACGATCGTAGAGATGCTGGATGTAGTCCTGTGGAACGGCTTGCCATGCCATTTCCACCTGGCGCCTCAGTTGGACCAGCGTTCGTGCTGGACGTGCAGACCACGTGAGACGACGCTTCATCCAGTCCCAAACATGCTCAATGGGGAACAGATCCGGAGATCTTGCTGGCCAGGGTAGTTGACTTACACCTTCTAGAGCACGTTGGGTGGCACGGGATACATGCGGACGTGCATTGTCCTGTTGGAACAGCAAGTTCCGTTGCCGGTCTAGGAATGGTAGAACGATGGGTTCGATGACGGTTTGGATGTACCGTGCACTATTCAGTGTCCCCTCGACGATCACCAGTGGTCTACGGCCAGTGTAGGAGATCGCTCCCCACACCATGATGCCGGGTGTTGGCCCTGTGTGCCTCGGTCGTATGCAGTCCTGATTGTGGCGCTCACCTGCACGGCGCCAGACACGCATACGACCATCATTGGCACCAAGGCAGAAGTGACTCTCATCGCTGAAGACGACACGTCTCCATTCGTCCCTCCATTCACGCCTGTCGCGACGCCACTGGAGGCGGGCTGCACGAAGTTGGGGCGTGAGCGGAAGACGGCCTAACGGTGTGCTGGACCGTAGCCCAGCTTCATGGAGACGGTTGCGAATGGTCCTCGCCGATACCCCAGGAGCAACAGTGTCCCTAATTTGCTGTGAAGTGGCGGTGCGGTCCCCTACGGCACTGTGTAGGATCCTACGGTCTTGGCGTGCATCCGTGCGTCGCTGCCTCCGGTCCCAGGTCGACGGGCACGTGCACCTTCCGCCGACCACTGGCGACAACATCGATGTACTGTGGAGACCTCACGCCCCACGTGTTGAGCAATTCGGCGGTACGTCCACCCGGCCTCCCGCACGCCCACTATACGCCCTCGCTCAAAGTCCGTCAACTGCACATACGGTTCACGTCCACGCTGTCGCGGCATGCTACCAGTGTTAAAGACTGCGATGGAGCTCCGTATGCCATGGCAAACTGGCTGACACTGACGGCGGCGGTGCACAAATGCTGCGCAGCTAGCGCCATTCGACGGCCAACACCGCAGTTCCTGGTGTGTCCGCTGTGCCGTGCGTGTGATCATTGCTTGTACAGCCCTCTCGCAGTGTCCGGAGCAAGTATGGTGGGTCTGACACACTGGTGTCAATGTGTTCTTTTTTCCATTTCCAGGAGTGTATTTCATTGTGAAAGCATTTTTGAATCTTGGTAAGTGGTATTTGGCTTCTCGGTTAGAAATGAAAAAAATACGTCTTCACTATTTTTGAAAATCCAAGCCTTGGCCAGACTGATTCACTGACTCATCGTCGTCCAGAACAAACCGCCAAGTCAAGAAACTTGAAATTTGAAGAGAGTGTGGGGCTTGTATCGCAGGCAGCGTTTAAGAAGGAATTGTTCGAAATTCCACTCCTAGTGGGGTAAAAGAGGGGTTCAAAGGCTTTTTGAAAATATGCCATTATCAAGGAAATTTTGAAGCTACATCTTCGAAAATTGGTGTTTGATTTCTCAGTCAGAGTAAGAAAAATACGTGTTTCAACATTTCTGGAAATTTAAAAAACATCTAAAACGTCTTTGAAGCTACATCTATGAAAATTGATATTTCACTTCCATTTAGAAATATTTTAGTGTTTTCAGAAATTCATTCTCTAGGGAGGTGAAATAGGGGATGAAAAGTCTTATGAAATTATTTCATTGTGAAATCATTTTCAAAGTTAAATCAAAGAAAATTTGTATTTGGCTTCTCTGTTAAATGTTTAAAAAAGTACGTGTTTCACTGTTTTTGGAAAAGCAACCCGTAAGGGGTGACATAGGGTATGAAAATTTTTAAGACAACTTTTTTGTACAGTAACAATTCTTTTAATGATAACTCTCTGAAACTTGCATTTCATTTCTTAGTTAAGTATAAAGGAGTATGTTCTAGAGAATGAAAGTTCCATGGAAATATCACCACAAGAACGAAAAAGGCATGGTTAACAACCATAATCCCTTTTTTGTCAGATGTGCATACGGAAAAGACCATGCTTCTAGGGCCTCAATCACTGTGAAACCTTTAGGTGTTGAAATTTGTGAACGATATCAAAAACTAAATTATAGAGAAACTGTGCAGACCATACAATCCACGAAAACAAAGCAGCGGGCGTTAAGCTAGAATAGTATATTTGTATGTGTACCCATACATGTGCAAACTAGGTTACATAATACTTTGATTACATTTTTGATGCCAACATTAATAAGTAATTGTTCCATTGTATTTATCCTAAAGTTAGTCCTGCGCAACAGAGGATGACTCATGAACTGATGAAATATGCCGTGGCAGTTCATACAGGCACACGTCCCGGCTTACATTATATGACGGTGAAAGTCGCTTGCTTGACGTCGTTCGCGTTGCATCACTTTCAGAACTATGTTTCTCTTGCTTCTTCTCTCTGAATACGTAGAATGACGCCATCATGTGAAATACGGTACTTCATAGAGTCTATGATTTTTTTCAAATCTCCAGTTTTCTTATAGACACTTACAAACTAAGAGTTCAATTTTCTTTTTGTCAACAACTGCAAGCCGAATCATCTTACCCTTGAGGCTCTAATATGTATACCACAGAGGTCTGTAACGACCCTACCTAAAATCATAATAACTGTTAGCACACCTTATACCATTAGGGATAAAAACATATTCTTGGTACGCTTCACTAAATTGTGTTAACAATTGTTCCAAATTGGGTTCGTAATACAACTCTTCTAATACAATAACAGCTGCTGAAGTATTTATTTTATTTCCATAAAACGTCCTTAGAAGTTTGTCACCGAGCGTCGGAATCAGGAACCAGGAAAGCAAGCCGGTGACTATCAGGGTAATGTCGGATGTTTTCGTAAAAAAATAATAACGCCGACATCAGCTGAAATAATACGCCTTTATTTAAAATCTTATATTGCCTTTCCTTTTGCAAAAGGTTAGTATTACAATATTCTTCACCATCATAGAAACATATTTAACCTCAGACTGAACATTATCATCAGCTTTAGGTTCGCTACCACTTACAAGAACACCTACATAAAATGGATTAGTCCGAAAAACTATATTTCTGGCACCACACTCTTTTTCAATACTTGTACAATCACTAACCTTACTAACAGGTACAGATTTCCCTGGACGACTATATGTCACAAAACGATATGTATTTTCACCAGTATACTTCCTCCAAGGAACACCAGTAGAATCAAAACCTTGAGTACTGAATTCACCAAGCTTATTACTAACACAAATTTTAACCTTCTCCATATTACCTTGTCCTTCAAAAAATTTCTTGTTAGTACTACTATCCGAAGTTAGTCTTTCTACTCTAACATTTATACGATAGATACCTTGTTAATTATTCCATTCTGATATTTGTTAGAAAAAAAATTAATTTCATCTGTAATATTATAATGTCTAAAAGTGCAAAATTGATCGGCATATGTATCAAACTTTCCTTCAACACGATCTGTTTTACCACCATAGTTAAATTCAACATTAGTAGTTTCGTCAAACTGCGTTCGCCAACAACACATCTTGCCCTATGTAACAGAAGATGTCATACGACCAAGTCTACGGTTCCATCGTTTCTCCCTGTGAATAACACGACGCTTCATCGGACGACATCTCCCACACAGGCGTCTCCGGACTAGACGGGGACGACGAAGTGTCCATCTCCTCCACAGACGAACAATGCCCAATATGGCAACTAGCACGGACAATATTTAATCACGACAACAATGCCACATTACCAATAGCCATTTCATTAGACACAAATATAACGAGCCCCGAATGAGAAATTGTTAGGGCGGGTTTATTTTTAACATTCACTGTTACCGGCCTACCTTCAACAATTCCCTTCAAAATACCTGCAAAAGGCTTCCATCTACACCACTCAAAATCCTCAAACAAAATAACAGAATGAATAGATGGATTATAGCCTCCAAATCCAAATTCGGAACAATAAGGCATATACACCTCCTGTTCACGATCTAACACGTTTCCATTCAATGTCGACTTGCCTACATTTGTGTCACCAAACAATTACAATTGAGGTTTCCTCACCTTCGTAGACTGAAAGGACGCATTGTACCAAGCTACGAATTCATTAGCCCAACCGTAATACAACTAATCACAATGCGACAGTTCACGACGTTCCTTCCGATTTTGCTGAAACGCTTCCTAATACTTCTCAATAAACTTCACACGCGACTAATGACTAACCAAGAATGGGTCGGTGTAGTCGAACTTCTTCCCCTTTTTAACTACAGTTTTTCAAGTCGGACGTCTTAAGGTTTTTAGTGCCTTTATTTAGTATTTTCAATTTTGAGCGATTTGTAAGTTCTATACAGCACTCAGAAACGTCTTCATTTATTTATGGCTTGGTCCAGTTAAGAATGGTCTGTGTTTTAGCCTCGAATTGTCTGATTTATATTGTCTTACTGCATGCGTTTTGTTTGTTTCCCCGTTTTATGGGAGCTTTTCGAATGTTTTAGTTGCCGTATATGGATAGTTTAATGCCCTGGAAAAATTGTTAAATTTCATGATCTTACCAGATGGTGTGCACTGCAGAATTGTTGGTGACAGAGGCTAACTGCTTGTCGTAAAATGGGATATTTTATTTCTATTTTTATTCCATTTTATTTTCGTAAATGGTGTTTTATGGACACCTTCAACTCCCATTTCCACTCTCTCAATGTTTCCAGGGACTCTCAAGGATTTTCTAACAGATCTTTCATCCACATATGTATGCGAAAATTATTATCGGCTAGACCTTCACGAACGCACGATTGTCTGTTGACTATCCTCTACCAGTATCACCAAAATCCCTTCTGTAACTGGAGTATAGTATGCTCAGTTTTCTCAGAATTTTATGAATGATACCAGTAAACTTGGGACATTTTTTATCGTACGAGTGTCATACAATAATTAAAGAGACAAAATGATCTGGAGAAAAACCGTTAGTATGGTAAACGTGGTACTTTTATGGCTTTAAGTTGGCGTAACTGGAATGAGCCCTGATCAGCTGATGTATCAACATTGTTTTGTTTATAACCTCAAAAATACATTGCAAGAGGCCGAGGTCGCTTGAAACGTCCACATTAGTTGATCGACGTTCTGTTATTCGTTTTCTACTTGCTGAAGGCGAGAAAACAGTGAATATACACTGTAGAATGTCTAAAGTTAATTTTGAAGGTTGTATGGAACGTACAAATTTTTACAAGTGAGTAGAACAGTTCAAAAATGGTCGTGACTCAGTGACTGACGAACACAGTTCTGGCCGACCAGTTAGAGTTTCAACTCCCTCACTTGAATGTCGAATTGATGACATTATTTGTGCCGACCGCAGTGTGACTGTGGAAATGGTATTTGACATCGTTCAAGTTAGTACTGGTACAGTTCATAACATTATCTGTAACAAGCTGAAGTACCGCAGAACATGTGCGAGATGGGTCCCAAAGGAGTTGACGCGGCTACACAAGGAAACAAGGTTGAGAGTGTGCACAGAGCTAAAGAAAAGTTGTGAAAAAAAAGGGTGAGCACTTCCGCAACAAAATTTTAACTTGTGATGGGATTTGGGTTCACTGTTATGAGCCAGAATCAAAAAGACAAAACATGAAGTGGAAGCACTCCAACTCGACTGTCAAG
This sequence comes from Schistocerca americana, assembly GCF_021461395.2. Taxonomy (NCBI): domain Eukaryota; kingdom Metazoa; phylum Arthropoda; class Insecta; order Orthoptera; family Acrididae; genus Schistocerca; species Schistocerca americana. Next base: position 308,058,806 of record NC_060125.1, on the reverse strand, counting down.
AAAAAATTCAAGTCATGTTGACGGTGTTTTGGGATGCTGAATGTCCAGTTTTTGTGATTATCGTGAAGATCAGGGTACAGTGAACAACCAATACCGCTCGGATTTGCTTTTAAGCAAGGTGAAACCAGCCCTAAGAGAGACAGACGTCGTGGATCTCAGAGGAGAGATGTGATTCTCCAGCAAGACAACGCAAGTCCTCATATTGCTCAACGAACCCGTGAAACCATCGGCAGAATCGGCTGGGAAGTACTGCCTCATCCTCCTTACATTCTTGATTAAGCACTTAGTGATTTCTATTTGTTTGGTGCACTGAAGGAGGCATTATGTGGGAAGAGGTTCCAGGACAACGAGCACGTGAAAAAATTTATGGGAAATTGGTTCAAACATCAAGATAAAGAATTCTCTGCAGCCGGAATAAAAAAAACTTGTATCTCGTTGGAACAAGTGCATAAATGTTCAGGGGGATTATGTTGAAAAGAAGAAAAAGTATTGTTTTGTAAAAATAAACATTTTTTCTCCAGACAAATTTGTCTGTTTAAGTATTGAATGATTCTCGTATTTTATTACTATGCTGGGAGCGTACTGATTCAGACTCCAGTAGACGACTTAGTTCAGCTTCAAACACAGCTTTCTGCGTGTTCCAGATACACTCTATATCTTGTCACCAGTTTCTTTATATAAGTGGATAGTGATTATCAGATCGACCAAATACACGTAGTCACACAGCTTTCGTCATGACATTTTCGGCTTCGGTGACGACTATTCCAATAATAGCATCTTTGTCCCAAACCCTCTCTGAGTTGGTGACATTCTCGAAAAGATCGGCTCTGTTTGTAATTACGGGGTGTAAAACATAGCTTTCGTGTGCTCATTATCGGAATTGCTCTTCGAGGCAGCTGTCAGCGCCAAGAAAGTGTGCATTGTTTTCACAGTCGGTGCGGGACAAGTTAATCACCAACTAGTGTAGTATGCTCGTAGTGGTTCCGTACTATATGGGTTAGACTGTCTTTGAATCATCATGAGACCGATGTGTTTCAATCTGGTAGTCAACAGAAACGTCAGTTATTAATGTAACTCCAATGAACTCCAGTGACACCGCTTATACTTGTTCGTATTGGTTGGCACTCCGTTTCGTAGTGGACGTTGCTAGACCTATTGCTTCCGATTTTCGTTTTAAACACTGCTCCACTTGGGGGACATAACACACCGTTGTAATCTACGTTCCGTGTTTTGTCTGAAATTGCCTTACTCTCTACCTCGAGTTTCAAAAAAATGGTTCAAATGGCTCTGAGCACTATGCGACTCAACTTCTAAGGTCATCAGTCGCCTAGAACTTAGAACTAATTAAACCTAACTAACCTAAGGACATCACACACATCCATGCCCGAGGCAGGATTCGAACCTGCGACCGTAGCGGTCACGCGGTTTCAGACTGAAGCGCCTTTAACCGCACGACCACACCGGCCAGCCTCGAGTTTCAAAGAACACAGAGTTCCTTTGACAAGTGATCTGTAAGGCAAAAGTGAGCTCTCGGACTTCACTGCAAACGCACCACCAGTTAAAAAATCGATATTTTAAAATTCACACTCTTTGAATTTGCTATGCAGTTTGTTACAATTGTAGGTCTATACGATGTTGATTCTCCTATTGTGAGCTTTTAAATTCGTCTAGTCAAAAAATAAAATAAAATAAAATGAATAAATAAAAATTTAAAAAAACAATGTCTTCCACGAGTAATCTGTCAAGCAAACGACAGTATCTGCTGCGCAGTTCAACCCTACTCGGGCGACTTCACCAGTTTCCACTCTGCAACATGGGTCGGGGAATGTAGATGCGACCTCGTCAAAGTATGGGCGAAGTCTCTGCTTTCGACATTCCACTCGGATCCAGGACCGATGACAGCTACTGGTCTCGAAGCGATACTGCAAACGGACAGTTGAGCTGAGAAATCACCTGTGAGACTAAAAGAAAGATATGTTGCATTAACTGAATTCATAGAAACTCTTACTTTTATCTACGTTACACACACACACACACACACACACACACACACACACGACAACACACATACATACATATACACAAACACACACAGACACACCGGCACACACACACACACGCACACACACACTGTGGTGTCACCGCCAGACACCACACTTGCTAGGTAGTAGCTTAAATCGGCCGCGGTCCATTTAGTACATGTCGGACGCGCGTGTCGCCACTGTGTGATCGCAGACCGAGCGCCACCACAAGGCAGGTCTCGAGATACGGACTAGCACTCGCCCCAGTTGTACAGACGACATTGTTAGCGACTACACTGACGAAGCCTTTCTCTCAATTGCCGAGAGACAGTTAGAATAGCCTTCAGCTAAGTCCATGGCTACGACCTAGCAAGGCGCCATTAGCCTTACATAGTTTGATAGTTATCGGATGAAATGTCTCATCAAGAATGCTGTATTCACCTGATGGAATAAAAGTTAAGTATTCGAGGAGCTGCATACTTTTCTTATTAGCATTCACTACTTATCCTGTTCCAGAATTCACGCCCGTCTGCGTTAGATAGCGTGCATTTCGGCCTCCTCTATCTACAAGGTGTTGGCACATTTGCCAACACATCACACACACACACACACACACACACACACACACACACACACACACACACGTTGCGGGTGGACGGACAGACGCAAGCCCACACTCGTGTAATTCAATTTTGATTTCCTTCTGGCAGAAATTCATTCTTGTGAACTCCTTCTCTTTGAATTATGTAGTCAGTGCTTCGTCCTGTAACGCATACTGTCACCCTTCCAGTGATTTTGCTGTTTATTTGGTACCTTCACAAATATTCTTCTGACTCATCTTCAACTTCCTTTTTCTGACAATTTTGATGCAGAGCAAGAGACCTGGACTGAGTGGTCACGCCAGTTTGGATTTCATCTCGCCGCCTACAGAATTCAAGGTACCGAGCGGCAGCCTCATTTATTGTCGTGTGTAGGGGTGCAAACGTACCGTGTCATAGTGAAATTGTTTCCCCGACGCGACGTAGCAACTCTGTCCTACGAAGAAAATTTGTCGGCATTGGACGCCTATTTCACAGAAACAGTTAATGTAGTTGCAAAAAGGTATACTTTCTTTCGTACAAAACGTACGGCCGGTCAAACTAATAGGGAGTGGGTTGCAACTTTGCTAGGCCTTACTAGGGATTGTGCGTTTGAATGTGACTGTGGCCTTCCTTACTCAGATACTATGGTGCGTGATGCAATTGTACAGAACGTTTCTGATGTTCGCATACGGGAACAGATATTGAAACTAGTCAATCCATCCCTTCAACAAGTGATAGACATATTGGATAGGCAAGACACACTTGACTGTGCTACGGAATCATTTGAAACTTCGCCAGCCGTGTGTAACATTAACCAGTCCGCCGGGCGCGCTGCGCGGCCCGGTAAACTGCCCTCGCACACGTCCGCGCAGCTGCCGCCACGCTCTAAACCGGGTGTGCCGCGCCAGCACACACATGCAGTGAAATCATGGCCGCGGTGGGCAACTAGACATTCGCGTGACAATTGCCTGTCGCGCCACGCTATTTGCTATTTCTGTAATAAGAAAGAACATGTTCAAAGTGTTTGCCAGAAAAAGCTCAGATCAGACAATCACAATCATTCCTGGCCTTTTGCTTCGCGCCGGAATCGAACCAAGGACACTCAGGCTCGTGGACCTTCGCCCATGGACATTCATGTAGTTAATTTCACTCCGCCCAGTGCCTCTCTTTCTAACAGTGACTGTGCACGTCCCACAAAAAGTGTGCGTCGACGTCGCCGGAAATCGCGTCAAGTCGCAAGTGATGCTGTACCTGTATCAGTTCAAATTGCACGAGACAGTCGCTCTTGTCGTCAGCAGGACAATAAACTTTTTGTAGATTTGGACTTTAATGGCAAGGTCATACCATTCCAGCTCGATACCGGAGCTGCAGTTTCATTGCTCAATCATGACACGTACAAACAACTGGGCAAACCTGGCGTGCCGCAAATGTTCAGTAAAAAAGTTATTCAGGACAGCTTATCCCCGTGTTAGGACAGTGCACCCTTCTTGCAACATATAAGGGACAAACAAAACTTGTGTCATTTTACGTTCTTCGTTCTTCTACTGCAGTGAACTTGTTTGGCTTAGATTTATTTCAGTTGTTTAACATGTCTATAGTAAATTAGGTCCTATCAGTGAATCAGACTGTGCCTTCAGACAGTATTTCTCGTCTATGTGAAGAATTTGCAGACATTTTTGCACTGGGCCTTGGTTGCGCTAAAAACTATGAAGCACATTTGGAACTGAAAGTAAACGCGCAACCAAAATTTTTCCGAGCGCGCAATGTTCCCCACGCATTGCGTGATGAGGTCGCAAGAACATTAGACGATCTAGAATCACAGGGTGTAATTGAACGTGTGCAAGCTTCTCTCTGGGCCTCACCCTTAGTAATTTTGCCAAAACCTTTCAGAAAACTGAGACTTTGTGTGGACTTCAAGGCAACAGTGAATCCACAACTAGTGACTGCAACTTTTCCCTTACCCCGCCCGGAAGATCTTTTTGATAAACTGTGCCCGGGTAAATACTTTTCCAAGTTGGACCTAGCAGATGCGTACTTGCAAATCCCAGTGGACGCCGAATCCTAGCGCGTCTTGGTGGTTAACACGCATCTTGGTTTGTACCGATTCAAAAGACTGCCATTCGGTTGTGCATCCGCCCCTGCATTGTTTCAGCAATATTTACAAACTGTTTGTGCGTCGGTCTCTACTGCTGCGAACTATCTGGACGATATTGTGATCTCCGGAAAGACAGCCGACGAGCATTTAGCACACCTACGAACATTATTTCAGGTATTGCGACAGAATGGTCTTCGCTTGCGGAAGGACAAATGTGTGTTTTTTGCTCGTGACTTACCATACCTGGGACATGTCATCAATGCCCAAGGCATACATCCGAGTCCAGAGCACCTCCGTGCCATACAAGATTTGCCTTCGCCACAGAATATGAAACAGCTACAGAGTGTGTTGGGTAAAATTAACTATTATCATCGCTTTCTGCGCAATGCCTCTTCCATTTCAGCTCCGCTTCATCGCTTACGCCGTAAGGGTGTTCCGTTCGTCTGGACGACGGAATGCGAACGCGCCTTTCGCCAGTTGAAATCGGCGTTGCTCTCAAATACTTGCTTTACGCCATTCGATCCCCAGAAACCCCTTTTGTTGATGGTAGATGAATCGGATTTCGGGATCGGTGCTGTGCTTGCGTACAAAGTTGGCTCGCATGATCGCCCTATTGCCTTTGCGTCCAAATTGCTCTCGTCTGCGCAAAGAAATTATTCACAGATAGAGAAAGAAGCTTTGGCTCTCGTGTTTGGTGTTACTAAGTTCCATGATTTCTTGTATGGTCGTCCCTTTACCATCATCACAGACCACAAACCTTTGACGTCACTTTTTCATCCGAACAAGCCTGTACCTCCGCGTAAAGCGCAGAAATTCATTCGCTGGTCTATTTTCCTCTCGCAGTACCGCTACGATATCTTGTATCGGTCCACCGCTAAGCACGGAAACGCCGATGCGTTGTCCCGTTTGCCTGTTGCTGAGGATAGAGCATTCGATTCTTCCGAACTTGCTTGCATGTTCATTGATTCGGAAACCGATGAAGTGGTCGAATCGTTTCCGATTGATTTTCGTCGTGTAGCTACAGCCACAGCTGATGACCCTGTCCTTGCTACCGTTTTGCGTTTTGTTGCTACGCAATGGCCTTTGTCAAAGTCTCGGATCGAGGATCCGTTGATTCGCCGATTTTTTGCTCATAAGGAGAGACTTTTTGTTCGACGTGGTTGCGTTCTGATAATAATCAGTCCAGAGTCGTGGTCCCACGTTCGTTACAGTCCTCTGTTTTACGGCTTCTTCACCAAGGACATTGGGGTATCGTGCGAACGAAACAACTTGCTCGTCAGCACTGTACTTGGTTCGGAATCGATGCTGCGATTACGAAAATGTGTTCTTCTTGCATGGCGTGTGCCGAACAACACTCCGCACCGCCGCGGAAAGTCTTTGCATGGCCAAAAGCCACTTCCCCTTGGCAACGCCTGCACATCGATTTTGCTGGTCCATTCTGGAATGCTAGATGGTTGGTTCTGGTAGATGCCTTCAGTAATTTTCCTTTTGTTGTCCAGATGTCTTCCACGACGTCCTCTGCCACCATCCAAGCGTTGTCTGCTATCTTTTGCATTGAAGGTCTTCCGCAGACTATTGTTTCCGACAATGGCCCACAATTCATGTCCGCAGAATTTCAGTCATTCTGCCAGGCCAATGGTATTCAACATCTGAGATCCGCGCCGTTTTCGCCTCAGTCAAACGGTGCCGCTGCACGATTGGTCCGGACTTTCAAGTCACAGATGTTGAAGTTGAAAGAGTCGCATTCTCGGGAGGACGCATTGTTGCTCTTTTTGTCTTCGTATCGCTCTCAGCCCCGAGATGGTCGCTCGCCGGCTGAGTTGCTCCACGGTCGTCCTCACCGAACCTTGATGTCTTTGCTGCATCCGCCGCATGAGGTTCCTGTGCAGCGGCTAACTCCTGGTTTTGCTCCAGGCGACGTTGTATTTTATCGCAACTATCGCGGTTCACGGCGTTGGCTCGCAGGGCGCATTCTTCGCTGCCTCGGCCGCGCGATGTATTTGGTTTTGGGGGCCTCTGGTGAGGTGCGTCGGCATCTCAATCATCTGCGCCTCTGTCGTCGCACGGTTTCTGCCGCTCCCCGTCTGCTTTCAGCGACGGTGCCGTCCGGTCAGCGCCCTGGGGACCCATCTACTGGCTCGCCTCATCCCCAGGTGTTACCGACGATGAATTCCATTTTGCCCCATGGCGACGTGCCGCTGCCGCCTCCGTCGCCGCCGCCTGTTCTCCCGCCCGCGCCGCCCGCATTCGACGCTTCGCTGCAGCCGCCCAGCGCCTCTCTGGGTCACGCGCCGCCGATCGCTTCCCGTGACCAGCTGTCCTCCGCCATGGAACTCTTGCCCGCTCCGGACCACATGACGTCATCGCGCGTCGGATACCCCGACGCAATGGAGGTCGACCCTTCGGCCCCTCCTGTCTCTTTACGGGCGCATACACCGCATGTTGACGTGCACCCTGGACTAGGTTTTCAGGCGTTTCCTAGCTCCCCTCGGACCGAATGGCCGGGTGCGGGTGGCACAGCCTCGCCTGTTGTTAGGCTCCCCACCTCATCGCATACGGCAACGTGGGGTCCTCCCCACGGCGGGCGGAAGCCTTATAACACGACCGTTCGCCGATTTGCGGGGGAGGAATGTGGTGTCACCGCCAGACACCACACTCGCTAGGTGGTAGCTTAAATCGGCCGCGGTCCATTTAGTACATGTCGGACCCGCGTGTCGCCACTGTGTGATCGCAGACCGAGCGCCACCACAGGGCAGGTCTCGAGATACGGACTAGCACTCGCCCCAGTTGTACGGACGACATTGCTAGCGACTACACTGACGAAGCCTTTCTCTCAATTGCCGAGAGACAGTTAGAATAGCCTTCAGCTAAGTCCATGGCTACGACCTAGCAAGGCGCCATTAGCCTTACATAGTTTGATAGTTATCGGATGAAATGTCTCATCAAGAATGCTGTATTCACCTGAAGGAATAAAAGTTAAGTATTCGAGGAGCTGCATACTTTTCTTATTAGCATTCACTACTTATCCTGTTCCAGAATTCACGCCCGTCTGCGTTAGATAGCGTGCATTTCGGCCTCCTCTATCTACAAGGTGTTGGCACATTTGCCAACACATCACACACACACACACACACACACACACACACACACACACACACACACGTTGCGGGCGGACGGACAGACTCAAGCCCACACTCGTGTAATTCAATTTTGATTTCCTTCTGGCAGAAATTCATTCTTATGAACTCCTTCTCTTTGAATTATGTAGTCAGTGCTAATTACAGCTTCGTCCTGTAACGCGTACTGTCACCCTTCCAGTGATTTTGCTGTTTATTTGGTACCTTCACAAATCTTCTTCTGACTCATCTTCATATTCCTTTTTCTGACTCATCTTGATCAGCTCCTTTCTCCTCTCTATTATCTTCATCGCTCCAATCCACAAACTTAATGTGGTTTCTTCACTAACGTCAACAGTTTTCTCTGCTTCCACATGACCTTATTCCACAGGAAAAAAACATAAGTTCATCTTTGCTTAATTATGTGTAGGCAATGATGTCCAGTCTGAACTCACGTAATTCCAAGGATCCGAATCACAAGCTTCCGAAGACCACAAAGATTTTCTTGAGTCCTTTAAATAATATTCTCTGGAGAGTAGTTTACAAGCTTCTGGTAGGATGGAACCGTCAGGGTAGTGATAAACATTTGTTTCTTTCAAAGTTTTGCTGAAAGGTGACCCAGCGACAAGGAGAGGTAGTATTTTAAATTATTTATTGATGCATTTATTTATAAGAGCTTTCAAACCCCTCTTACGTTTCGTCAGAATTGTTGGGGCGTTAACACTACAAAGTGTGTATTATCTGAGATCTACATAATAGCAGTAGCAATAATATTTACGTCGTTAGTAATAAGTATATAGTATTTGAGCTGTGCCAGTTTTATTATGTTGTGCCAAATAATTTGGTCATTACGTTTCTCTCGGAGGTGAGTCGTGACACGTTAATGGAAACGAATTAAATTAAAATCGTCCTTCTCTTCCTTTCTGACACCAAATATTCACCATGTTTCCAAAAGAAAGGAAAAAGTGCCTTCCAAACTAATTGGAAAAAATGTCAGTAAATGTACGCCTAAAAAGAGCAGTAATAAACTCACAAGCACGCACGCACACATACACACACACACACACACACACACACACACACTAAAAGAACACAGTCACACATGGATATTTACATGTGTCAACCATTTCAGTTCCAATAGCCCCAATCCGCAGCTACCTCCTACAATCGACAATGCCACAGCACGCATCTCCCCGTTGACTGTGAAATACGGTAAAATACAGGAAGAAGAGAATACGTCTAGTCGATATACTTAAATGCAGGAAGTACGAATGGTTGTGCTCAGTCTACATACTACAGTTACGTGTCAAGTAAATGATACGTTAACGTAAAATAAGGGATTAACGTAAAAGTGTAGCCATAAAACACTTCATATCAAAACCAAACTATTGTAAAGAAAATATATTAGCAAACACTTAATAAAACAGTTATCATGATAATGATTTCATTTGTAGCCAATAGGAAATACCTGAAATAATTGTATGAAATATGGTTGAATTACAAGCAAACATAAAAATTATATGGTGTAGAATGCTTATTGTTACGTGCCCAATTAACAGCATTTAAAGTAAGGTTGATACTGGGATAAGGGAGTAATAGCATTCGTAGGTGGCCTGATCTTTCTGGAGACTCTGAGTCACGTTAACAACTCAGAATAATTAATGCAAATTTCATTTCTGTTCCACAACGAGACGTTGAGTGCACTGTAAAAGTGGCGGTGTTCGCATGTTGGAAATGTAATTAGCATTTAATTTAATTTAATTTTGTTTTGGTGCTAGCAGGCTTCTGACGAAATGAAATTAATATACTCGTGGCATTATAATGTTGACATGTCACAAGAGGTAGATGGCACGGCTAAAATTTAAAGAAGAAAACACTAAATAACGTATCGTTGGGCTATGAACTTACATTCTGGAGGATGTAACAGGAATCATACATATGAGTTTTTTTGTATATATGCATTCATATTTCATTTATTAAATCTAGTCCTTAGCATTAATCCAGACTTGAATTAAAAGCAACAGAAAGAAATGTACTACCTACAGTTTGAGGAATACTTGTTAATCTAGCTGGCATTTAAAAAAAAATAACAGAACTGTGAAGACGTGCATACAGTAAAGATCGTGGGTACACACTCTACAACAAATGTTCAAATGTGTGTGAAATCTTATGGGACTTTACAGCTAAGGTCATCAGTCCGTAAGCTTACACACTACGTAACCTAAATTACCCTAAGGACAAACACACACATACATCCATGCCCGAGGGAGGACCCGTACCTCCTCCGGGACCAGCCGCACAGTACATGACTGCAGCGCACTCTACAATAGTACGCTTCTAGAGCTCCCACATATTACATCATTAGCTACTTAAAATTACATAGCTTATGATATACACTTAAAATACCAGTACAATTCTGGAAAATATCCCATTCTTAACTGTGAGTTTTGCCTTGAGTAGATATTTGGAAGTGTTCGAGAACAACAACGGCGAACGTATACAATTTTATAAACCTCACATAGAAAGAGAACAAAGACGTAAAAACGCTAGAATTTTCGTTTTTAATTTTCCATTCCCTACTAAAGTAGGCCGCTTCACTGTTCAAATATTCTCATTTCCTTTCACCAAAATATCGGCGAACTTGAGACTGTGAATAGTTTGGAAAATATTATGAGCCCGACAGTTTACTGACAACCTACCTAAACCACCCGAAAACTTTGACCGGTACCCGCCGTTTAGTAGCTACACTCCTGGAAATGGAAAAAAGAACACATTGACACCGGTGTGTCAGACCCACCATACTTGCTCCGGACACTGCGAGAGGGCTGTACAAGCAATGATCACACGCACGGCACAGCGGACACACCAGGAACCGCTGTGTTGGCCGTCGAATGGCGCTAGCTGCGCAGCATTTGTGCACCGCCGCCGTCAGTGTCAGCCAGTTTGCCGTGGCATACGGAGCTCCATCGCAGTCTTTAACACTGGTAGCATGCCGCGACAGCGTGGACGTGAACCGTATGTGCAGTTGACGGACTTTGAGCGAGAGCGTATAGTGGGCATGCGAGAGGCCGGGTGGACGTACCGCCGAATTGCTCAACACGTAGGGCGTGAGGTCTCCACAGTACATCGATGTTGCCGCCAGTGGTCGGCGGAAGGTGCACGTGCCCGTCGACCTGGGACCGGACCGCAGCGACGCACGGATGCACGCCAAGACCGTAGGATCCTACGCAGTGCCGTAGGGGACCGCACCGCCACTTCCCAGCAAATTAGGGACACTGTTGCTCCTGGGGTATCGGCGAGGACCATTCGCAACCGTCTCCATGAAGCTGGGCTACGGTCCCGCACACCGTTAGGCCGTCTTCCGCTCACGCCCCAACATCGTGCAGCCCGCCTCCAGTGGTGTCGCGACAGGCGTGAATGGAGGGACGAATGGAGACGTGTCGTCTTCAGCGATGAGAGTCGCTTCTGCCTTGGTGCCAATGATGGTCGTATGCGTGTTTGGCGCCGTGCAGGTGAGCGCCACAATCAGGACTGCATACGACCGAGGCACACAGGGCCAACACTCGGCATCATGGTGTGGGGAGTGATCTCCTACACTGGCCGTACACCACTGGTGATCGTCGAGGGGACACTGAATAGTGCACGGTACATCCAAACCGTCATCGAACCCATCGTTCTACCATTCCTAGACCGGCAACGGAACTTGCTGTTCCAACAGGACAATGCACGTCCGCATGTATCCCGTGCCACCCAACGTGCTCTAGAAGGTGTAAGTCAACTACCCTGGCCAGCAAGATCTCCGGATCTGTCCCCCATTGAGCATGTTTGGGACTGGATGAAGCGTCGTCTCACGCGGTCTGCACGTCCAGCACGAACGCTGGTCCAACTGAGGCGCCAGGTGGAAATGGCATGGCAAGCCGGTCCACAGGACTACATCCAGCATCTCTACGATCGTCTCCATGGGAGAATAGCAGCCTGCATTGCTGCGAAAGGTGGATATACACTGTACTAGTGCCGACATTGTGCATGCTCTGTTGCCTGTGTCTATGTGCCTGTGGTTCTGTCAGTGTGATCATGTGATGTATCTGACCCCAGGAATGTGTCAATAAAGTTTCCCCTTCCTGGGACAATGAATTCACGGTGTTCTTATTTCAATTTCCAGGAGTGTATTTTCATTTTGTTGCTGGTTAAATGTCTCAGCCGAATATGTGATGGTACAATAAATGTACGATCCAACACAGTGCACTGCGTTATACTCATCGGTAGCAGCTGGAGTGTTAATTACAATATCATTGAATACACATCTGTATGCATACTCGGTGGATTAAAATGAAGTGTATAAATGAGATTTCATTTCTTAGCAAATGTTCTCCTGTTCAGTTTTCTGGTTGTAGATGGAAGGAATTATTATTGAGAAACCTGTATTGATTCTGTATTGGCGATCTTTTTCTCAGTGATCTGTATAGAAGTGACATGTAGAAAGGTGAAGAACATTTTATCAGTCTTCTCACTGGTTTATTGCGTCCCTCCATGTATTCGTCTCCTTTGCCAATCTTTACGTCTCAGAGCAGCAATTGCAATTTACGTCCTCAACTATTTTCTGGAGGTATTCAAAACTCCGTCTTCCTCTGCAGTTTTTACCCTCGAATTGTCTCTCTAGTACCATGGAAGTTATATCCTGATGTCTTAAAAAATGTCTTATCATGTCATCCGTTCTTTTTGTCAGTGTTTTCCATATATCCTTTCCTCGATAGTTCTGCGTAGACCCTCCTTATTCCTTACACTATCAGTTCACCTAATTTTCAACATTCTCCTGCAGCACCACATCTCAAAATTTTCGAGCCACTTCTGATCAACGTTTCCCACAGTCCATGTTCATCTCGAAAGTTTCGATTCTCTCTTGTTCAGGTTTTTCCACAGTCCATGTCTCACTGCCATACAGGACCGTGTTCCAAACGTAAATTCTCCGAAATTTCTTCTATTGTCCATCAAGTGTGCTGATTCAACGTTCCTGAAAACTCTGTTGCCATCCATCCCTTATGGAAGCATGATCTATCCTTCTTCTACGAACTGAGATAGATCCTGGAGGTCGATGGTTTAATCGCAGTCCTGTCATCACAATCACGCAATGTTGATGCCAAAGGGTTACTTTGGAAGATAAACAGAAGCGGCTACTTTGTATCCTCAAACCATAATTATGTTCCAAATCATCGTTACTGATATAGACCTCGAATCTCACGTACTTGAGAAGCACTTACAGGCATGTACAGGCCGAACAACGGGATAACGGAGTTTTCTAAACAATGTGTTTCGTAAAACTGAAGTTCCTCAGTATTCTACAAGTGAATCGTTTCGCATTGGTACTTTAACGTATTGTATTGATTTCACAGACTGCAATTGTGACTCACCAGTCTTGGTAGTCAATTTCAAACGGTCTGAGTCTATTCTATACATATGGTACTTTTTACATAGTGCACACGCTTAGATTTCTCCACATTAATAACTAGTTTCAAGTGTATATTTTGTTCGGTTATGGTCTGTATACTTCCTCACGCTGTGTTCAGTAAGACAGATATTGCAACTATTACTAAGTGCCAAGTCAGAAATGGATTGGAAAATATCATGGAAGCTGTGCTCGGCACGAAGGGTATATTCGTATAAATTTATTGTAATGTATAAACATAGGCGATGGCTTGGATATTAATTTTTATAGTAAGAGAACTGGCACCATGTAATGACATCATTTTTTTCACTTGCATGTGTCAGACTGTGTAATGACTTCCAAAGATGTTTATTGTTCGTCAGAAGCTTTTCCTTTCCCGTACGTTTCAAAATGTCGTCAGTGATGTTATTATTGTTAATAGAAAGTGATGATTTTCATTCTTGTTCATCTACAGACGACCATAGCTCACGACCACATGTGAATTCAGAATAATGTATATATTTTTGTGTTTATATACCTATACAATACAGATGCATTTCTTTCCAGACAACATCCGTATCTGCAAAACTTGCGCTTGTTCTACACTAGCTGCGTAATATGGCACTTACCGTGTAATAAGCAATCAAGCACGCCCCACAGGAAATACTGGAAAATAATTCCCGCTCCTCTTTTTGAATACTCTGAGAATGTCTGTTTTGACAATCAGAGCTACTTTTCATAAGTCTATAAATACGGAAAATACCGGAAAAGTAAGCATGGTTTCTTACACTTAAATCTGTTACGGAAAATGTTGAGACTAATTGAAGTTTAGCGTCTCGTTAGTGACTACAGAGTGGGTGATCGAGCATCGAATAGCTGCGTAAAAGCATCACTCATGGCCTTTTGACGGACACATTACACATATCGCAGCAAAAGGTTTATGAAACTATTTATGTGCCAATGGATTAATGCTCCTATATCAACACAAAAAAAGCGAACATGGCGCGAAGTGGGGTACCAGCAGCCTCATTCTACCTTTTCAAGCAGCTTTTAAAGTTCATTTTCTGAAAAGTGTTGGGCATGTTAACATATTCGCGCTCTTTTCAAATGCATCTCACTTTCTTACTTCCATAAGTTAAGTGTAGCTCGGTCAGACCCACTAGTCCATCTCTGGAAGTCGGTCATACCCGTCCGTTCGTACTTGCCCATTCTCACTCAATATTCGGCCCAAATGATTGTAATTTTATCTTTGTGTCTCTCTGTCACTGTCTCCTGTCTCCTGCTTTCTGTCCTACTATTACTGTCTTCTCTCTCAGTGTCACAGTCCGTCTTACTCTCTCTTACTGTTACCATCTCATTCATTTCTTCCTATTGCTGCTGTCTCTCCTCACTGTCAATATCTCTATTCCTAGCTGTCGTTGTCATAGGCTCTGTTCCTCATTATCACTGGCTCAAACCCACTTCTACTTTTACCTTCTGTTAAATTCTCACTCACTATCACTGTCTCCTTCACTCTTTTCCTAGCACTGTTCTGTCACTGTCAAATAAGTTCCCTTGCCACTGTGTCCCACTTCTTCTCACACTGCCATGGTCTCCTTCTCTCTTTTTATACCACAACCACTATCTACTATTTTTCAGGATTCATCCCACAGCCACTGTCTATTCACTTCCAGCACAAAAAGCGTGAATTTGTTCGCAAGCAAAAATTTTCGAGACAATTTTTAAAGGTGCAGAAGGACGTAGAACGAGGCAGTTGGTACCCTACTTTACAGTCAGAGTCTTTTAAACCGGCGCATATTTGCCTTTTTTGTGCTCCGGTAGGAGCGTTTCTCCGTTGTTCCCTTCTCTCTCCTGCTACAGCAGGGCATGTCACTCTCGTGGAAGGAATTTTAAGTATCAGAGAAATTTTAATAGTTTACATATTGGAAACTGAAATAACACAAAACTAATTTTATACCTCAGACCGGATTTTAAGCTCATAAAAAGTTTGAATGTCATAAAATACTACAATATTCTGACGATAACGGACATACTTTACAACGTACCTGTATTTCACTGTGCAACACCTTTTTATAAACTATGTTTTCGTCTCACACCGAATTTTAAGTGCGTAGTGTACATGTACAAGTGGGGTGATTTTAATCTCTGTTTCTCGGAAACAATAAAGATATCAATAAAATATTTAAGGATGTTCGTGATCTGGGTCTTAGGAACACATCGTTGGAATTTCAGCCATTTGCTGTGTATAGCCGTCTTGGAAGAAGAAAAGGTAAAAGAACATTTTTTGTGGGTTTCTAAGGAAACCCCCCATAAATTAACGGTTCCTCCATAAGTCCGTCAAGATCCACCGTAGGCTGCATCACAAGTTGAAGAAACTCACTTAATCTCTTGAAGGCGCAGCCAGCGCAGATCTGTTTGCGTCCACCCTATTACACATTCGTAAATAGAATGCTACATATTCTTTTGCTGGAACTGTACTTAAAATGCCACACAGCCAGTGCACGGCAGTCAAAGCCAACGCACAAACCTGAAGACCGCCGCCTTTTGGAGCCAATCTTAAGCTGCCAGCCATATCCGGTGAAGCAACGCTACGACTTTGGCCTCACGGAGATCCGGAACCACGGCTCTGGTATTCACGGGCTGGTTATCGTGTCAGTGTCTTTGGGCAGCCTTGTCTTTGTCCTCCTGGGTTCCTGCTTGTGTAACACTCACTTTGATTGTGGGCAGCTAATATAAACTATTCACACTTACCTACAAGTAGACAGTAGTCAGGTTATCGTGCCAACAAGAAGTAGTTATGACTTTTCCCTTTCTGGTGACTGAATTATGAGTAGTTTACGGAGGACTATGAAGTGCTTTTTTTATATCGTTTCAAATAAATATTTCTCTCTTATTGTCTTCCTTAGACTGAGTCCTTGTTTACTGAGCCCTAGTCAGGATATATCAGAGGGATACACATAAAGACAGAGGAAAGTCTACATACTACCCTTTTACCATCTAGTACACACATGTATGTTCATCCTACCCCTTACGGCATCACAGATATGCACTGAGAGAACTGCATCTCAGTAAAACCTTTCTGGATTGCCTCGAAGCTCGTCCCCAAAACATTTCTAACCGGACCTTGTAGTTGAGTGTTCTACCTAGGTGCCGTAAGTTGTCATGATGTATTTTACCTTCACTTGGTCATGTAGGCTTGCCATTCGTAAGCTGAGACTATGATTCTCAGCAAATTGATCTTGTGACACAGATCCTAATAGCTTATTATGCTATAAACTGGTGTATTACCGAAAACCTGTCCTAGTCTGCAGAAGTTTGCCTATTCGCACAATTCCAGTACATACAGACCGAGGTGCCGATTGCTCCACATTTACCGGTGTCTGTTTTGAGTAGGCATGTTTCTAAATTTAGTAAATACCTGGGATATGAACCGTGCCAAGACAAGTAGCGTATTTCTCTCTTGGCTGGCGAGGAGTACGTCATCACTGATTTCTCTTTTATGCTAGGAAGGAACTGGTAGTCTATGCTCTCTGTTTCTGCCGTGTTTCCGATTTCTTGCCATTCTTTATCAATGCACGCCTCTGTTTCTTCATTCGATGTGGCTTCTATGCCCAGAGTTCACACCGCTTTACCACATATACCCTTTTTGAATTAATGTTGTGCACTTCTAGCTTACGGCTAGGTCTAGTGGTAGCGACTCTTGCAACACCATCTGTGCCTCAGTCGTTGTTTAAGCTTCCGTCTGAAGCAGGGGTACACTTCTCAGTGACCACCGATGAACTTGACCTGGCTTTACTTTGGGGCTCAGTGGGCCTAAAAACGTAGCCCACAACAGCCATTAATATTAGATTCTGGGGTGTTTTTATTGCACTAAGAAGCAATGTTAAGCTTTTTTGCCAAGTGACGTTATTATGTTTCAGTTTTTAACCCCTCTCTGGCAAACGATTTCCTCATGTGCGTGAAATATCCCATTTTCATTGATATTTATAGCACAATATCTCCGTTCGTTTTTCCCCTTCATTTCATATGTCTGACTATAGTGTTTCACGCTCTTGATCATTACGTTTATAACATGAAAACTATAAAATTGTGCTGCGCAGCCTCCAAGTAAGACATTTTGCTGTAAAAAGTCTTTACAAGGTAGGACGTTTCGTTTTTATTATTCTACAACTAGATTCAACCTTGACGTCATTATTTGGTGGAACTTTAATTTTTTTCATATAATATAAGATGAATCAATAATTTTAAACTGTAAATAATCAAAATCATGGGAGCACTGTCACCAGTCTTCAATTCTGGGCAGTGCTAAATAATCATAAATTGTAATTTAAAATTTTAGAAAGCTGGTATTCACCCAATGAAAGAAAAATTCAAAAGTTCTGACAGAGGATGACCTCAAGGTTGAAAATTGTAGCAGAATAGTAATATCAAAAAAATTTGCAGCTTTTATCGGTTTTTACAGCAATGTTTTTTGTGCTGCTATCGATCATTCATTTTATACGCAGCAACCGCTTATAGATTTGAAACTGTCTCTAATTTTTCCTTCGAATTTTCCTCTTGTGCATATCATTACGAGAGTGACAGAATAGGTAAACCGTGAAAAGATGCTCGATAATATTGGCCGCGGAAAGAGAAACGAGAAAGAGGAGATGTTCATAAAGTACAGCGAGTGGTCTCATACCGCTTCACTTTCATTCAAACTATAAGAGAAAAGACAAACACGAGAAGACCAAAGAATATAGCAACTGGACTGCATTATCGTCATGTAAACATTTAGAAACTAAAAACTGGATTTTAAGGTATATCTGAGTGCGGGTGCAAATATACTTCGTAATGCAGTTGTGAGAAACAGGTGGTCCAACATTTTAAAGAATAAAGAAGGCAGAAGATGTTAGAAATTGAGACAGTAATAAGGCAAAAATCTTGTAAAATTCCTCTTAGGGCAGAATAAGTGGAATTTAATAAAATAATTAAGACAACAACGGGTCATGTAGCTGACACAAGAAGACGAAGAAGCGATACATCAATCAAGTAAAAAACTAACTCCATCAAAGATAAAAACACAAATTTCGCTTTATGATGAGAGAAGTGAAGCTTATAGATAGTACCATCTTTCTGGATATGAACTCAAGTAAAAAGCAGCTGTATCGGAACTGACTAAAAAGGCAAGCAAAATTTGTGAAAAAAAGTGTTAACAAGAAAATTTGTCATTTAACATGGCAACATGTATCTATCTTTGAAGAACGAAGAGAAAGGATTATTAACCTGTGAGATGCATTGAATAACCTTGGGTAGTATATAAAAAGTATAGTTCGATGGCAGTAGTCAGTACGATGGTAGAAGGCTAGAAGATTCATATGGGATGAAGAGGGGATACAAAAATGAAAGAGGTCGTCAGAGGATTATTGTATCCAGCTAACCTAAACACTACATAATTTTATATAAACATTATTATCTCATTAGTGAAGCAGAAACTATCACAAATAATTAACAAGTAACAATGGAATAATACCACAGCCGCCACTGACATTCTGCTGATTCTGAATACATTAAGGTATTGGAAATAAAAACTGTAAATCTGCGGGACAAAAGAAAGTTAGGAATCAGAAAATGTAAGGGCACTAGATGAACAATTTTTCTCTTTGTACGCGTAGTAGAAATAAAGAATATTGCCTTCCATTTATAAATAGAGAACCTGATCTTAGTGACAATTGCAGTTACGAAATATCATCGGTCGGCTATCTATGTACATCACAGATAATATTTTCTTCACGTCGTTGTTGTTGTTGTTGTTGTTGTTGTTGTGGTCTTCAGTCCTGAGACTGGTTTGATGCAGCTCTCCATGCTACTCTATTATGTGCAAGCTTCTTCATCTCCCAGTACCTACTGCAACCTACATCCTTCTGAATCTGCTTAGTGTACTCATCTCTTGGTCTCCCTCTACGATTTTTACCCTCCATGCTGCCCTCCAATACTACATTGGTGATCCATCGATGTCTCGGAACATGTCCTACCAACCGATCCCTTCTTCTAGTCAATTTGTGCCACAAGCTCCTCCTCTCCCCAATTCTATTCACTACCTCCTCATTAGTTATGTGATCAACCCATTTAATCTTCAGAATTCTTCTGTAGCACCACATTTCGAAAGCTTCTATTCTCTTCTTGTCTAAGCTATTTATCGTCCACGTTTCACTTCCATACATGGCTACACTCCATGAAAATACTTTGAGGAACGACTTCCTGACGCTTAAATCTATACTCGATGTTAACAAATTTCTCTTCTTCAGAAACGCTTTCCTTGCCATTGCCAGTCTACATTTTATATCCTCTCTACTTCGACCATCATCAGTTATTTTGCTCCCCAAATAGCACAACTCCTTTACTACTTTAAGTGTCTCATTTCCTAATCTAGTTCTCTCAGCATCACCCGACTTAATTCGACTACATTCCATTATCCTCGTTTTGCTTTTGTTGATGTTCATCTTATACCCTCCTTTCAAGACACTATCCATTCCATTCAACTGCTCTTCCAAGTCCTTTGATGTCTCTGACAGAATTACAATGTCATCGGCGAACCTCAAAGTTTTTATTTCTTCTCCATGGATTTTAATACCTACTCCGAAATTTTCTTTTGTTTCCTTTATTGCTTGCTCAATATACAGATTGAATAAGATCGGGGATAGACTACAACCCTGTCTCACTCCCTTCCCAACCACTGCTTCCCTTTCATACCCCTCTACTCTTATAACTGCCATCTGCTTTCTGTACAAATTGTAAATAGCCTTTCGATCTCTATATTTTACCCCTGCCACCTTCAGAATTTGAAAGAGAGTATTCCAATCAACATTGTCAAAAGCTTTTTCTAAGTCTGCAAATGCTAGAAACGTAGGTTTGCCTTTCCTTAATCTTTCTGCTAAGATAAGTCGTAGGGTCAGTATTGCCTCACGTGTTCCAACATTTCTACGGAATCCAAACTGATCTTCCCCGAGGTCGGCTTCTATCAGTTTTTCCATTCGTCTGCAAAGAATTCGCGTTAGTATTTTGCAGCTGTGACTTATTAAACTGATAGTTCGGTAATTTTCATATCTGTCAATACCTGCTTTCTTTGGGATTGGAATTATTATATTCTTCTTGAAGTCTGAGGGCATTTCGCCTGTCTCATACACAACACAAAAAAATAAAGTTGTTATATTAACTTAAGTATGTTGTTAAATTAACCAAATTATGTCATGTATTAGAAAATTCGACTCGTTCCACATCATTACGAAATATCGTATTCATGATCCATGGAACTAGTATTAATCTAATCTAATCTAATCTAATCTTGATCACCAGATGGTAGAGTTTTGTCAGGACTGGCTCTCCCAAGGTTGTCAGTAGTTCTAATGGAATGTTGTCTACTCCGGGGGCCTTGTTTCGACTCAGGTCTTTCAGTGCTCTGTCAAACTCTTCACGCAGTATCATATTTCCCATTTCATCTTCATCTACATCCTCTTCCAATTCCATAATATTGTCCTCGAGTAGATCGCCCTTGTATAGGCCTTCTATATATTCCTTCCACCTTTCTGCTTTCCCTTCTTTGCTTAGAACGGGGTTTCCATCTGAGCTCTTGATATTCATGCAAGTGGTTCTCCTTTCTCCTTTCTCTTTAATTTTCCTGTAGGCAGTATCAATCTTACCCCTAGTGAGATAAGCCTCTACATCCATACATTTGTCCTCTAGCCATCCCTGCTTAGCCATTTTGCACTTCCTGTCGATATCATTTTTGAGACGTTTGTATTCCTTTTTGCCTGCTTCATTTACTGCGTTTTAATATTTTCTCCTTTCATCAGTTAAATTCAATATTTCTTCTGTTAGCCAAGGGTTTCTACTAGCCCTCGTCTTTTTACCTATTCGATCCTCTGCTGCCTTCACTATGTCATCCCTCAAAGCTACCCATTCTTCTTCTACTGTATTTTTTCCCCCATTCTTGTCAATTGTTCCCTTATGTTCTGCCTGAAACTGTGTACAATCTCTGGTTCTTTCAGTATATCCAGGTCCCATCCCCTTAAATTCCCACCTTTTTGCAGTTTCTTCACGTCGTGTTTCTGTAATTAAGGTTTTGTACATGATTACCTACACCTCTGCACACTTCAACATTAGAAGTGCATGTCAATGAAAATCAAAATCAGTATTAACAAATGCACCATTATATAAAAGAAAACATAATCCGTTTTGAATGTAACAATCTTCAGATACTCAAAATGACATTCAGTACATCAAATACGAAACCTAATTCTAAGATTCACAGAAGTAGCGAACAAACACCCTGGAAAAGTCCATGGCATACATTCTGTATGCAAGTCATGTTAACAGAGTTAATTTGAGGCCACAGATTTATGGAAGTATTGAATTTAGCGATGTTACATAAAGAATAGGTGTTCAGTGTGAATTGGTGCTTCTTTCTCCTTTTCTTTAACTTTGCCTTAAACAGAAAACGCACTCTGCGTGTGTAAGAAGCTGCGACTTCAATCTTCAGTATAACTTCTTTTCATACTGTCGGAAAAACTCATGTTTAATTTAGTTGAATTATGTATATTTTCCATGTATTATATTTGCGATATGACACTGCGTTTCCGCAGTGTGACAGTTGGTTGTAAATATCATATACTTTCTCAAGGGAAAATGTGACGACTTACTGATAATTTATCTCGTTCAATTAAGCACTAATCGTAATCCAAGATTAAATTTATTGTCTTTGCTGTTCGGTTGTTAATACATTAGATGGGCGAAGTTATGAAAAAAGAAAGATAGGAACTCCTTTTTAAAGCCGTTTTCATTGCTCTTAGTACCATTATTACAAAATTTAACACAAGGACTGCCGAGTGGTCAATTTGACCACTTTTTATATTTTAACATGTTATTATTCGGTCAATTTCTAATCTAGGCTGTTGTGAGCTAATGACTTTTCCTAAATGTTTATGTAGATCATATAAGTAGCCCAATATTTATTTTATCTTCATTGAATGACCACTTATACTTACTACCACCGAGTGGTCTCTTTGACCACATTACATGTATATTTGAAAACAGATTATTTAAAGATTGTTGTGCGTCACTCCCCGGATTTATTCTTAGCACTTGTCAACAATGTACTAAATATGTTGGTTACTGAAGTTCATTCGCATTGTTTGAATTTAAAAGCTCAACAATGCAATATTTTATTTATTGTTTGCTATTGGGGTTTCGCATAAACAAGACTGATTATTTGAGTACTGGTCTCAGAGCAGTAGACATGGCTCAGATGTCACAGCGATACAAACCATGGCCACAGCCACTTTCAGATGAAGAAGTTGTCACACTTTTGTATGAATCGGATGCTGAAAATGATCCTGAAGTTGAGGACCTTGTGTAAGAATCTACAGATGAAGATTACCAACCTGTCGCTAATGTGGAGAGTGACAGCTCAGAGACTCAAAATGAACGTAATTTACATTCACTTATATTATTATTATTATTATTATTATTATTGTTATGATATGAATAATGATCACTATTATAATAGAGCTGACACTTCTACTGCTACTTTTGTTACTGCTATTTTATTGTCTGGTATGATATCTTTATAATGAGTTGTAGCTTTCTAATTGTCTCTTTCCTCACGCAGTTGCTGAACCAGGACCAAGCAGTAATATAAACAATGACAGAGAAGGACCTACCCTGGGTAAAAAATGAACTGCACCTCCTGTAAGTGCACCAATACAGAATCGACGTAGAAGAGGAGAACGAAGTGAGGGTTCACTTCCAGAACCTGGCTCAAAACTCCTGGGGAAGGACGGGATCACCCAGTGGACTGTAGCAGACTTCGGTGATACTACCCCAGGCAGGATAGGTCAACAGAATATATCGAAAGAAACACGGGGCCTACTCCACACGCAAAGCGGTACATCTCAAATGATAATGTTCCGAGTGCCTGGCGCCTTTTAGTTGATCAATCAATGTCGAAACACATAAAGAAATGCACAAAAGCAGAGGCACAACAGCTTCTTGGAAATGATTTCTGGAGTTTGCATTTAGAAGAATTAGATGCTTTGTTATAAGTTCGTGGTGCACTAGGTGCCAGATGTATTGAAGTAGATGAGTTGTGGTCGATAAAGTGGGGAACCCCATTTTTCACTGACACAATGAGCAGAAACAGGTTTCGAGAAATTTTGAAATATCTGCGTTTTGATGAAAAAAATACACGGTCGGAACCTTTGAAAAGTGACAAATTTGCACTTATATCAACTACTAAGAACCATTTTATAGAATACTGTCATTTGAATTACATACCTGGATCAAATGTCACTGTGGACGAACAACTTTTCCCCATCAGAACCAGGTGTCCTTATTTGCAATATATGCCGAATAAGCCTGATAAATTCGGAATCAAATTCTGGCTTCTAGCCGATGTAGAAACAAAATATCTTTGTAATGGGTTCCCTTATGTAGGAAAGAACGAACGGAGGGCACCTAATGGGATACTTCCAGAAGAAGTAGTAATGATGTTGGTAGCTCCATATCGCAATAAGGGGCGAAATGTGACTAGTAATAATTTTTCACTACGGTCACACTTTTTTGGAGAGAGACTGGAAAAAGAGGAAACTAGTCTTGTCGGCACTATCAACCGTGCAAGAAAAGAAGTTCAGAACATTATGAAAAATGAAAACTCCTCTTTATACGTCTGTTTTCTTGAAAAGGGAAGGTGGTACTCTGACTGTTTACCAAGGGAAAAAGAACAAAAATGTTCTTCTGTTTAGCATCATGCACACAGATGCTGAAATACAAAATAATTCGAAACAACTTCCCGAAACAGTGAACTTCTACAATAGCTCAAAATTTGCTGTGGATGTCTTGGACCAGATGACGAGGAAATATTCTGTCCGCTCTGGTACTCGTCGATGGCCTGTACACGTATTTCACAATATCCTTGATTTAGCAGCCATCAACGCATGAATCATTTTCAAGCTAGTGACAGGGATCAAAATAATTAGGAGGAATTTCATCCTAAATATAGCAGAAGAATTACGTAGAGCCTATACGGAAACCAGAAATCAGGAAAGGATGCCAAGGGATGTTAAAGAAACGGAAGAAAAGGACGATGGTGATGAAGAAAGAGAAGAAGCAGAAATTCCTGCGAAAGTAAGAAAACTATGCCAATCGAGGAAGTGCAGAAACAAGACAAATGAAGTGTGCAGTAAATGCAAGAAATATGTTTGTGGGCCGTGTACATAAAAAGTAATAAAGACAGTAGTTTGTAATGCTTGTAAGAAGGATTAGGTATTATATATGATCATTTTATGATTGGTCTTCCTATTAACATATTCATGGGTACTTAGTTTCTCCAGTAAGATTAATTTCTATTAATTTTAAAACTACTGCAATACAATTAGTATGGTTGCAGATAAATATTGAGAACTATGTCCTTTAATATTAGTAATATTATGTTCCCACTGTTGTTGTAAAATACAATGATACTGTTATTAAACCTAATTAAAGTGATACATTGTTATCAAGGTCATTAATGTTTACATTAAACAGCACAGCATGTACTTACAAAGAAAGTGGTCACTTTGACCACACCGGCGTTTCTAAGTATAGTACTAGTTCCGGCGGTTCTAGTGTTAATGGCTCTATACTTCCGTCCGTTTTGTAATAGAACGAGGTAAATTGGTGAATAGTGAAAGCCACCTAGTATTATTTGTATTCGATCAACTCATATATTCAAACTGTAGCTCGTGTTTGACAGAAAGTTTCTTAAGAATATATTTGTGAGGCTTTGTATGAGAAGGTTAAGTAACAAATTTTCTTAATCAGGCCGAACACTCCCTAACACTGCCACCGAAATAGTTATCACATCAGTATTGTTCCGTTATTCCACCTAATTTGTCGTTTGTCGAAAATAAGATAAAGATCTCTGTTTTGCTTTTAAACGGACACCAACAGCAAAGCCATGTAACGTTTCAATACATTGTTATTACCAAAATATCTTGTAAACCTGTACATACTGAAGCCTCAAGTGGAACAAATTTCAACCGAATTCAAACTCGTTACTTGCAGCCCCAAGTTCAGAATGCAGACTCGCTCCTGCCACCGACTCATGCACACTGTGAGAACAACCAAGATAAAACTCTAAATTTTGTCACATCTAAGCTGCTAAGATAAACTTCTACCACTCGGCACGGCCTAACCAACAGCGATGAGTTGCCACCGATACAGCACGTCACATGAAGCCATAGGAAGTAACGACCTCAATAAAGAATGCCAAGACATAATGAATGCAACATGTGTGCGTATGTGTGAAATCTTACGGGACTTAACTGCTAAGGTCATCAGTCCCTAAGCTTACACATTACTTAACCTAAATTATCCTAAAGACAAACACACACACCTATGCCCGAGGGAGGACTCGAACCTCCGCCGGGACCAGCAGCACAGTCCATGACTGCAGCGTCTTTGACCGCTCGGCTAATCCAGCATGTGTGGATATAGGACCTTCGCATCTAGAAATTATCCTATCTGGGCACTGAACACAGTAAACCACACTAATTCGGACTCTGAAAATTTGGAATTCGTCATAATTCAGATTACTTTTTTATCGGAACGTTGAACGCCGCTTTGCTGTACCAGCATTTGTGCCAAGTTAATTAATTCTGAAGTATTGGACGCATTCCCTTCCTTCTCACCCGCTTCACGTGTCGCGTACGTATCATTTTTGGCCATAAGCAACTCAAACTTGTTAAATTAAGCTGTTAAGTCCACATGACGAGGTGTTTAAATCTCACCAAACACACCACGTTGCCCATGTCATCAGTGCTGTACTCAGTGGTTCGCTCTGGCGTATATACAGTTTGCTAGCCAAGTTCCACCAGCCATCCCACCGCATCTCATAGTAATTACAGAGCACTTCCTCCTCTTAACACAAACAACTTTCGTTTTATTAAATACCCTCTCCCACGGCGCACACGAGAAATACTGGCCCCACAACGAACTTGTGACGCCTCGCCAGTCGGCTTGCCCGCCGCAATTCGGGAACCCTCGGCTCCGTGTAGGGCTCACGGTAAATCAGTATATAATTGAAAAGCTGCCCACTAAAAGTCTCAATTTAGTCGCGTGCTGTCGAGAACTTGCATGTATTTAGAAGCGCAGTCAAGAATTAATAAACTCGTCTGAAAACAGTTACTGGCTCCCCCGCCGGAGACTGCTGCTGGATCTCGTAAGATTTGCGGTGTCACGAGATGCGACGTACGCACCAAGGCCTGCGTTTTTCGTGCGCTATAGGGCTCCCAATTTCTGTAAATTGCCCACTGATCTCTCTCTCTCTCTCCCTCTCTCTCTTTCTCTCTCTTCCCGAGCAGATCGGCTTCGTGGCGAATTCGAATGGAGCGCGCAACTGGCAAAAGTATTAACTTATGCTGCAAGAGATGCTATAAATGATAAAAGAACAGTGCACAAAATATTCTCAATCACAAATATGTTTGTTCTTTAAGGCATTGTCAACAGAGGTTGGTGACAGCAGTATTGCCACAGAATCAACATCAGGTTGTTGCGCATCTACTGCAAGGCTGCTATGGGCCATATTATTGTAGAGCCAGATGACAGTTGCAAATAACATGTAAGATGCGTATCATCCTAAAGTATACATGGTGTACAAAAAGGTACGGAGGCAAAAACACACTGTGTAAACTTTGCTTATGGTTGATTTTAGCTCATACACTAAAGTTCCAAAGAAACTGGTATAGGCATGCGTATTCGAGTGATAAGATATACAGGGTGTTACAAAAAGGTGCGGCCAAACTTTCAGTAAACATTCCTCACACACAAAGAAAGAAAATATGTTATGTGGACATGTGTCCGGAAACGCTTACTTTCCATGTTAGAGCTCACTTTATTACTTCTCTTCAAATCACATTAATCATGGAATGGAAACACACAGCAACAGAGCGTACCAGCGTGACTTCAAACACTTTGTTACAGGAAATGTTCAAAACGTCCTCCGTTAGCGAGGATACATGCATCCACCCTCCGTCGCATGGAATCCCTGACGCGCTGATGCAGCCCTGGAGAATGGCGTATTGTACCGCAGCCGTCCACAATACGAGCACGAAGAGTCTCTACATTTGGTACTGGGGTTGCGTAGACAAGAGCTCTCAAATGCACCCATAAATGAAAGTCAAGAGGGTTGAGGTCAGGAGAGCGTGGAGGCCATGGAATTGGTCCGCCTCTACCAATCCATCGGTCACCGAATCTGTTGTTGAGAAGCGTACGAACACTTCGACTGAAATGTGCAGGAGCTCCATCGTGCATGAACCACATGTTGTGTCGTACTTGTAAAGGCACATTTTCTAGCAGCACAGGTAGAGTATCCCGTATGAAATCGTGATAACGAGCTCCATTGAGCGTAGGTGGGAGAACATGGGGCCCAATCAAGACTTCACCAACAATGCCTGCCCAAACGTTCACAGAAAATCTGTGTTGAAGACGTGATTGCACAATTGCATGCGGATTCTCGTCAGCCAACACATGTTGATTGTGAAAATTTACAATTTGATCACGTTGGAATGAAGTCTCAACCGTGAAGAGAACATTTGCACTGAAATGAGGATTGACACATTGTTGGATGAACCATTCGCAGAAGCGTACCCGTAGAGGCCAATCAGCTGCTGATAGTGCCTACACACTCTGTTCATGGTACGGAAACGACTGGTTCTCCCGTAGCACTCTCCATACAGTGACGTGGTCAACGTTACCTTGTACAGCAGCAACTTCTCTGACGATGACATTAGGGTTATCGTCAACTGCACGAAGAATTGCTTCGTCCATTGCAGGTGTCCTCGTCGTTCTAGGTCTTCCCCAGTCGCAAGTCATAGGCTGGAATGTTCCGTGCTCCCTAAGACGCCGATCTATTGCTTCGAACGTCTTTCTGCCGGGACACCTTCGTTCTGGAAATCTGTCTCGATACAAACGCACCGCGCCACGGCTATTGCCCCGTGCTAATCCATACATCAAATGGGCATCTGCCAACTCCGCATTTGTAAACATTGCACTGACTGCAAAACCACGTTCGTGATGAACACTAACCTGTTGATGCTACGTACCAATGTGCTTGATGCTAGTATTGTAGAGCAATGAGTCGCATGTCAACACAAGCACTGAAGTCAACATTACCTTCTTTCAATTGGGCCAACTGGCGGTGAATCGAGGAAGTACAGCACATACTGACGAAACTAAAATGAGCTCTAACATGGAAATTAAGCGTTTCCGGACACATGTCCACATAACATCTTTTCTTTATTTGTGTGTGAGGAATGTTTCCTGAATGTTTGGCCGTACCTTTTTGTAACACCCTGTATATAGCATACAAATTTTCAGTACAGTGCAGATTTTCAGTTTTGGATAAATGCGGTAGTGTAAATGTGCAGTATATATATATGTACATGAAGCTGGTTTACTGTAACCTTTGAATATTCAATACATATTTGTTTTATACTGTGATCATTATTTTGATTCATTACATTACTGTCCTTTAAATTTCCCTGAGTAGTATTTCACATAATATAAGAATCTACCTACTTTTGTTTGAATAACTGAATACGCTGTACCTTATATGGCTATTTATAGCTTTACATAGGTGTTTAAGGAAACATTTTATAGATTTGCTTTCAGTAATACGGTCTTTCAATAATGAAATGGGTAAGATAGGTAAATCGGTAATAGTATAACATGCACTGTGAACACCAAACAACAAAACTATTTTTTCTGACAGCACGGTTTTATCAGTATCGATTTATTACTACTGTGGGATGCACAGAGGGACCATAGAAATTCAAGAACACAACAAGAAATTTAAGATAAAAAAAGGTTTGACATTGAACATTCTGTGTTCCTAAGTACTAAATGAAGCTCCTTAGCACACGTCAGCTTATCTCTGCATTTTATCCACCAGTATAATGACGTCATGAACAGACTGTTGTCTGGATGGCAGTACAGATATTTGTCATAGACCACGGCCTAATACCTATAATGCAAATACCACTAAAATACAAATACTGGCAGTGAAAACCTGCATTTTTTTCTAAGGTCCTTTTCGTCGCGAAATTTAAACCACAATAAGCATCCAATGAAGAACGCCTCATTTTGGCGCAGATAATGAACTAAAGACCGCCGTAGAGACTTGGAGGAAAGCACAGGCAGTTCTATGACAAGGGTAATGGGACGTTGGTACCTCTTTAGGACACTAGGACACGCGTCCACTTCGGAGTAGCGACTGAGCAGAGAAGTAGATAGAAGATGTAGCTAAACGTTGCGTAAGAAACACTTTTCATTTTCACTGCGGGTTCCATTCGCACTTAAAAATGAAAATAGCCCTCATACGATCACCCCAATTAGTCCGTTTTATTGCTCTCTCTCTCTCTCTCTTTCTCGAGTAGTATTATATATCCTTGGGCAGCAGGTCAAGTGTTGAAGTGCGGACACGTGACTGCAAAACCGCTAGTCTCTACTGCGAGGCACTGTTCACTTAGGAGCTCAGCTACAGCCTTGCAGAAACATCAGGTCATAAAGTTTGTGATATGTTTGTGTGAAGACTGTTCGACGCAGATAAAAAATGCAAACACAAGATATGTGTATATTAAGGAATCGTGTTAAAATATCTGCACTAAAATCCAATACACCCTTTATATACAGAGTGAACCGAAGTCCATCGACAAACTTTCAGAGGTAGCATTATGGACTTAATCCAGAGCCAAATGTCTATTAAAAATGGGCTAGACAATGTGTACCTGGAGAGTCGTGAGCACCTGTTCATCTTCAATACTGTAAAACACATCTCTTCTACTGAACAAGTGCTCATAGGTCCTAAGTAACGCATTTTAGAACCTATCATTATTAGAGTTCTTTTCTTCTTTTTGTCCATGCAACCTCCTTCCAAAAAGTGGAAATCAAAGAGCTTGCATTAGAAGGAAAGCGAAGATGAGTGTATATGACATTACAAGTAAGTGTATAGGATCCTCACATGTAGACATTATCCCTATAACACGCTTTTAAACGCTACATACCTTGTTTGTATGTGATTCATCCAGAATGTGTTTCTATATCACAGTAATACGTATTTCTGCATAAAAGGTGGTCTTGGGAGCGAAACTTTTTGCTGCCAAACGGACAGTTTGTGCAGAAAGAAAGCAATAGAATGTTCCCGGCTATTACGCAGTGGTCGAATGGATTTCACGTAAAAACACAATGTTTCGTTCCCAGCTGCGGATATTAACTTCTTTAAGTGCCCGAGTCACACACTGGCACGCTTCTGATCGCAGAAAAATTCCATTTACGCGTGCTTCCGTGCAATGGTATCACGTCATATGCTATGAATGCCTGAGCGCTACTGCCCATTGTCGGTTGCCACCGTCTACTGTTGTTATCATCCCATGGTGGAAGGCAAGCACGAATCTTCTTCAGCACTTGGATACAGAAGTCATTCTATTTGTCGCCCTCCTTCTTCCTACTGAAACTTCTAGGGGATTTAACAGCCTCTATAGCCTCTATATGCGCCAACGGCCTTGCCGCAGTGGGAACACCGGTTCCCGTCAGATCATCGTCGGCTGGGCTAGCACTTAGATGGGTGACCATCCGGTCTGCCGAGCGCTGTTGGCAAGCGGGGTGCACTCAGCCCTTGTCAGCAAACTGAGGAGCTACTTGTTTGAGAAGTAGCGGCTCCGGTCTCGGAAACTGACCTAAGGCCGGGAGAATAGTGTGCTGACCACATGCCCCTCCATATCCGCATCCAGTGACGCCTATGGATTGAGGATGACACTGCGGCCAGTCGATACCCTTGGACCTTCATGGCCTATGCTGGAGGAGTTTAGTTTAATAGCCTATCTATATATTTCTGAGTCTACAGTCTGCTTGTGGCTGTTAGTAATTGAATCTTATCAAAATTAATGTGTTGGTCTCCTGGTTGCAAAGCAGCAAGGTAATAGGAACATCAGATGATGGCAACCGACAATGGCGAACTGCTATCGGATATCCAAAGCATGTGACGTCACGCCATTGCATGGGAGTACGTGTGAACGAAATTTTGCTACAGTCAGTAGAGTGCTGGGCTGTGTATTGGACACTCAAAGAAGCTGTGACCCCCCTTAAAAATGTCCTCCGCAGATGAGAACGAAATGTTGGGTTTAATGTGAAATCCATTCTACATGGCATAATAGCCTGGAACATTTTATCAATTGAGATATTTCGTGCCGTGAAAATTTACATTTTACAATAAGAGAAATAGCTATTTGCTATCCAGTACCACATAGTATTGTGTTAGACTAGATTATTCATACTGATAGCCTAACTGCTTATCACTACGGGATAGATGCTCCTTTTCTTTAAGGGGGGTAGGACTTGGGCCGACTTGGAGCAGGAGAGGCACCACAGGACATTTTATTTTCTACTGTCTATACTTTTACAAATAAATTCATAAAACTTTGTCAGCATGACCAGGAAGGATTCAGGATTCATACTCATAGCAGTGGAAGTACATAAACATAACAAAATAATTTTTTTTAGATATAAAATTTCGTCATTTTTTCACTTACTGTTGGCTGCATTTGTTGCTATAGGTACATTTTTCTTCACAAGTAAGAGAGATTCGTTGATGAATTTTGCACAGCATACAAACCATACTTACAGGTGTATGAAACTCTAGAATTTTCCAAATATATTGAAAACTGTAGTCAAAATTGAGATAATTAACTACAAAATTAGATTTTTTTCTGAACATAAAGTTTAAAACGTAACAGCTCATTCATTTTTTCCTAAATTAAATAGATTCGAGAGTTTCAGACACCTGTAAGTATGGTTTGTATGCTGTGCAAAATTCATCGAACAGTCTCTCTCACTTACGAAGAAAAGTGTACCTATACCAACAAATGCAGCCAATAGTAAGTGAAAAAATCATGAAATTTCACATGTAAAAAAAGTATTTTGTTATGTTTTTGAACTTCCGATGCTACGAGTGTGAATCCTGAATCTTTCCTGGTCATGCTGACAAAGTTTTATGAATTTACTTGTAAAAGTATAGACAGTGGCAATTAAAATGTACTGTGGTGCCTCTTCTGCTCCAAGTCGGTCCGTTTGACGTCCTAGCCCCCTTAATTCTGGGAGAAAGCGGAGTATTCGAAATTTAATGTTCTACAATCTCAGATGGAGAAAGTGTATCGGAAGTTGATGTCATACTTTGTACACAACGTACGTGCTTGTTGCTGCTGCTGCCACCGATCCGATCCGTTCCTTGGGCCAGCTTCCACGTGAGGCTGAGGGTGAGTCATCAGAGGCGGTGCAGGGAGCGCCTTGCTCGCTGATTAATAAAGCCGGCGCCGGCGCCGGCGCCGGCCTCGGAGTTGTGGCGGACTGACAGCATTAATTACGGCGCGGCGCGGCGCCGGCGGTTCGGGCGGTGACAACCACAGGCGGCTAGGCGAGCGCCCATTATGCAGGCGGGCTCATTTTTGCTGCGTCAGTGACGTCTGCACGTCTCTTTTAATGATGCGCTTTCAAACCTAGCGAGGGCGCGACTTTCCTGCCTCTTTTTTTCTGCTTCGAAACAAAATTTCTGCTGTGCGTCACTTTTATTTAATATTATGCGCAATACGTTTCTGATAATTATTGGTTTATCCAAGTACATTTTATATTATGTCTGGCACCGCTGTTGAAATGCGACATACAGGGTGTAATGGGAACTAGTGCAGATGTTTCTGTCGATGACTCAGGACGGGGTGCTAACCCACATTACATATGTATTTACGCCATTTGAAAATTAATAATTATAGAAATTGTAGGTCATATGTTTTTAGTTTTGTTAATACCTCCAAGTACATGTCGCGAGAGCAAGCCTTTACTGCAAAGTTTCCTCGGCACAGAAAGTCAGTTGTTGAAATGTGGATGCAAGGATGCGAAATGCTTTGCCTATACTGAAAGGCAATGTCCATCTAATGGTGCAGTCATTGTCACACAGAAAATCTCGTATAGAAAAGTTGGTGATATCGTTTTGCGAAGATTTTTCGATGCAGAGAAAAACACAACAAACGTGCTGATGTGTATACGTATTAAGATACCGGATATAAAAGTATCTGAACTGATATGCATTCCACCCTGTTGTTGTTGTGGTATTCAGTCCAGACTGCGTTTTATTGACAGGACACTTAGAAAAGGTAACAGATCTACTAAGGAGACTACGAATGCTACGCTTCTCCGCCCTCTTTTAGAATACTGCTGCGCGGCGTGGGATCCTTAGCAGACAGGATCGCCGGAGTACATCGGAAAAGTTCCAAGAAGGGCAGTCCGTTTTGTATTATCGCGAAATAGGGGAGAGAGTGTCACTGAAGTGATACAGGATTTGGGGTGGACATCATTAAAACAAAGGCGTTTTTCGTTGCGGCGGAATCTTCTCACGAAATTGCAATCACCAACTTCCTTCTCCGAATGCGAAAATATTTTGTTGACACCGACCTACATAGCGAGAAAAGACCAGCATGATAAAACAAGGGAAATCAGAGCTCGTACGGAAAGGTGTAGGTGTTCGTTCTTTCCGCGCTCTATACGAGATTGGAATAATAGAGAATTGTGAAGGTGGTTGGATGAAACCTCTGCCAGGCACTTAAATGTGATTTGCAGAGTAACCACGTAGATGTACATGTAGATAGATGTAGTTGCGTGGGATAATCTCGATAGTGCTTCTGCTGTCTTACGATATCACTCCCCGCCCATAACTAGAGGTGTAGATCCTGTGTGTCTAGGCCGCAGACAGGTTGGTTGCAGGCATTCATCTGGCCTCCTCCTAACCAAAATACGGCCACCATTGGCACAGAGGCAGAAATGGCTTTCATTAGAAAACATAACAGATCTCCACTCCGCCCTCCAACGAGCTATCACTTGGCACTAATGACGTCACAGACGACGGTGGTTTGGAGTGAGTAGAATGCACATTACAGGACGTCCAGCTCGGAACTGTCTTTGAAGTAACAGATTTGCAACAATGTAAGCGTAGGCTTCCGCGGCCGTTGTCCTTGGGCATTTTAAAATTATGACGATGCGGTCTGATACCCTGAAGAATTTTATTGAAGAAGATTTGCAACAGTTCGTTGTGTCACTGTGATGTCAACTGCTGCTCGAACAGTTTCTGCAGATGCAGTACGATGTGCCGGTCATGATGCCAAACACAACGGTGTTCCCTCTCGGTGGTGTCACTGTCTGGAGCCCGGTTCTCTTGCAACCATACCTTCCCGCGACCACCACTGTCAGCAATTATGTACAGTGGTTACATCCCCGCCAAGTCTTTCTGCAATATCACGAAAGAAACATCCAGCTTCTCGTAGACCTGTTACAAGACCTCGTTCAAACTCAGTGAGTTGCTGATAACGACGTCCTTGTCGTCTTAAAGGCATTCTTGATTAACATCAACTCACTACGTCCAACATCAAGCATAACTAACACCCGCGACCGATACAGCGTGTGTTTTAAACGATCCTGATTTTCATCCTCTTAGTGGCACTATTAGTCCCACTCTCATGCGACTCAGACTAAATCTAAATAGATATCATCTTTCAGATGTAGATAAACATCTTCCAACTCTCGTTTGTTTCACACTACTCCATATTGGTGTTAGAATTCTTTTCCGTCAGTGTGCGTACTGTATTGTACGTGAAGCGTTGTTTCTTCCTTTTCTGTGATTTGGTAATGTCGATTACCAAAATTCGTCGTAAGGAAAACTTAATAATAATTGAAAGTTTCCTGTCATATTAACAACATTCAGCTCTAATTTTACTTTCATGTGTTCTTAAATTCCAATCGGTTGCCAGTAACAGATAAAGCACGAGCTAGTCGTTCGCTGATGCTCGAGAGATGCAGCTATGATAATACACTGTTACATCTGAGCAAGATTACATGGTACTGAAGTCGTAGAAAGTCGTACATTCGCAGATATCGTGTCGTAAGTGAGTCTGCATTTTCTAACTCTTGTTGAAAGACTTGGCGTTGTGGCATTTCCAGTACGTCAGAACTTGAATGAGTGCTTCCTGTATGAGACAATATGTTTGTACCATGGTTAGCTGTGTGAACATCGAAGAATAATACGAAATTGTATTTATATAAATCCATCCAGCCTTTGAGGCATCTGAATTCGCCACATCCACGTAACCCTGGTAAATTCGGGTGCGATGTTAAAGTGAACTGATTTGCGGACGTAGGGAGATGTGCGTGAAGAAACGGTAGCACATGATCGAACACAAGATTTCTCTGCGTAGGTCAGAGAAATAGGCAGAGATCTCAGGGGCGTCAAATTATCATTTTTAGATAATCCCCACCATCTCCAAACGAAAATGGTTCGCAAAAGTATTCCTGTCCTGCCCGTCAACATCAATAAACTTTAGTTGCAAATGATCATATAGGAAAATTTCTGAACGATTCTAGTGTCTAACGAGTGCTGACCCACAATAGTATTGCTACGCTAGTATTAGTATTAGTCGTAGGAAGGGGGAATTACGTTAAAATTCGGTAAAGGCGCGGTTGGGCAATGAAGTCTAGGGCCGCTGGCAGTGTGTGGTAATAGTCGGCAGCCAGTAGGCCAGGCAGAGTAAACACGGCGCGGAGCTGCAATGGCGTATTGCACGTACGGTTTGTTTGGAGTGGAGCAGCAGCGAGGCAGGGAACTGCAGCGTAGCTTTAAGTTATTGTGATATATGAGGCGAGGCAGTAGGCGAAAACTGGGAATGGCGATGTGTAAGTGGCTGACGTATAGGAATTTACCCCTGTCATAGTTTCTGTCTCTCTCTGACGCTACGTCAGAAGCGAGGGGAAAATCAGTATAAATAGTCAGGCACTTTTAGCTTGAGAGATGTGTGCCAGGTCAGTCGACATTCGGGTCGGACCTGTGCTTGTCTACACGTTTAGGGGCTAGTTCAGCAGCCATGTTGTAAATATTCTATGTAAACCTGTACTTTGTTTCTATGTACTTGTTTGGGCTGTATTTCGCCTCTGGGCGCCTCTGGGCGCATCTGGGCGGGGTGGAACGGCGGCCGGGTACTTGGAGATAGCATGGTCTGCCTGAAGGAGGGCAGTGACAGCGGTCTGCAGCAGGTCCAGGACGGGCCACATTCGCTTTTCACTTGGTATACGCTGCAGGAGGCTCAGCAGCGCTGAAACAGCATCAGGGACAGCGTCAGGTGTTGCCATCCGGCAAGCACCACTAGCGGCAAGTTGCCGCATGGCATCCAGGAGGGCGCGAGTTTGAGTCTGATCCTGTCCTGGGAGCAGCCCGAGTGCCACAGGTAACCAGTACATCCACGTTCGTCCCATGGCCGGACAGAGCAGGCCAAACAGGGCAGAGAGCGGCGAGGACCAGGGACTGTAGCAGTCTCTGGAGTTGCAGGCAGCTACATGGCGTAAGACGGGACGCAGCAGCAGGCAGCGTCCTGGCAGAGCGCGGCCGATTTCCAGCTGAGCGATCTTGATGGGAACAGCAGCAGCGTCGGCATACCAGGAGTTGCTGAGCCGGCTAGACTCGCGGAACAGCGCTGCGGGCGTCACGCCGACATGACGTTGTACCCATCGAGTACTGTAAATTAGCCAAATAAAGCAATGCTACCGAATACCACTGTATCACTCTGCACTGCCCCTCGACGCTCTTGAACTTGCTTGGCCTCCTGACGAGAAACGGCGCAGTGGGGCCCGGCTTCAGCTCGGCCAACTGGAGTCCCGGGTTCGACCATCGACAGTCCGGAACAGTATGTTCTGTGTCGTTGCCAAGTAAGAGCAATCACTACGTAGAATTTGAATGTGGTAGGTTCTTATCTTGTGAGCAAGAGTGTTGCTTGAAGCGGTCGGGACGTTCTAATACATGTTAAGTTCTGTGAAATATTGTTGTGGTCTTCAGTCAGAAGACTGGTATAATGCTGCTATCTGCACTAATTTATCTTGTGCAAGTCTTTTCATCTCTGCATAGCTATCGCATGCTATGTGCATGTGAATCTACTTACTCCACACAAGTCTTGGTCGCTTTGCCGCCACGTTTCATTCCGCTACCGAACTGGCAATTCCTTGATGCCACAGTGTATGTCCTATCATTCCATCTCTTATTTTAGTCTAGTAATGACAAAAATTTGCTTTCTCCACCATTAGATTCTGTATCTCTTTATCAGTTATCTGATATAGCCACGCTGAAGATAACGGGTGGATGTGCAAAAAGGCTGCATTTCAATCAAAGAGAATCCTGCAGAGTGAGTACAGAATGATACAAAGTAGCACACATACCAAAATGTGATCAGATGGAAATGGAATTAAAATACTAATAAAAAAACGAAAACTCATTTCTCTCAGATGTTGTCAGTGAAGGGAAATAGGGGACAAGGCCTAAATGAGTTCTAGACAGAAAATTTACAAAAAAATCCATAAAATCACATTTGTATTTATGATTACGTTGTTCTGTTGTGATAAGGTAAATGAAACGTGTGGAAATGGTGCTGACGCAATATCATAGTTACTTTTAACAGGGGATCACAGATTGATTCCAAATTTCTACATTTCAAGAAAACCTTCGCAAGCTTTCCTCTAAAGAGACGTCTAGTCAAATTGCATGCCTATAGCTTATAGTTTCGGTTGTGCTATTGGATCCGTGATTTCCTCTCAGAAGGGTAACAGTACATAGTAACCGGCGGAAAATCGAGTAAAAGAGAGGTGATATCCAGCGTTCCGAAAGAAGAGTTACAGTGCTATACTGTTCCTAATCTACATTAACGATTTAGGAGATAATCTCAGCAGCTCTCTTACATTATTTGCAGACGATGCTATCACCTACCGCCTTGTTAAGTCATCAGAAAATCAAAATCAATTGCAAAGTGACTTAGACACATCTGTGTAGTGCGAGAAGTGGCAATTGACTCTGAAAAGGGAAAGTGCGAGGTCATCCACGTGATTACTAAAAGAAATCCATTAAATTTAGGTTACACTATAAATCGCACAAATATGAAGGTGGTCAACTGTAGGCAATATGTAGGAATAGGAATTACAATCGGGAACAACTTAATTTCGACCAACCTCACAGATAACGCTGTGGCGAAAGCAAACGAAAGACGACGTTTTACCGGCAGAACACTTAGAAGACGCAATAGGTCTGCTAAGGAGAGTGCCTACACTACGCTTGTTTGTCCTCCACTCGAGTATTGCTGTGCTGTATGTAATCCTTACCTGATAGGGCTAACGGAGAACATAGAAAAAGATCAAAGAAGGGCAGCTCGTTTTGCATTATGGTGAAATAGAGAAGAGGGTATCATTGATATCGTAAGCGAGTTGGGATGGCAATCACTAAAAAAAGAGGCGTTTTTCGTTTCGGCGTGGCCTTTTCAGGAAATTTCAATTTCCAGCTTTCTCCTCTGAATGTGAAAATATTGTACTGTCGCAAACGTATATAGGAAGAAACGATCATCATAATAAAATAAGACAAGGAGATTTAAGTGTCTATTTTCCCCCGCACTGTTAGGGAGTGAAACGGTAGAGAAAGAGTGTTAAGGTTGCTCGAACAACTCTCTGCTAGACACTTAAGTGTGAAATGCAGAGTAGTCACGTAGATGTAGACGTAGATTTTATACAAAATTTTGTATTGATAAATTTATTGAAACATTGCATTAAATTGTTTGTTTCCAAAGAAGGGGTTTGCGGAAGATTTGGGTTTGTGGATATTCTATCAGTAACAGTCTTTCTTTAGTTAGGCTGAATATCGTTTACGCTTACGTATAGTTACTCGCTCCACTGTCGCGGATATAGCGCATCATATCTCGGGGCATCTCAGGATCGTTAGGAAAGCTTAGAACGTTCTACTTGACCTTGTTGCAATTTGTTAGAAAAATGCAGCCAAGATCGCTTGATGTGAGGTAGTTTATAAATAGTGAAATAGTATTTGATAGTTTATGAAATAAACTGGTTGACATCAAACGATCTTGGCTTCTAATATTATAAATTCCAACATTAGACTGCCCCATCAGCATGTGTAAATTGCATGCAAAAAGGAAAGTTTCTAGGAATGTAAAAAAGTAACCATGAATAAACACTGACCTGTTATCCACAGCAACGAAACGTGTAACATAGTAATATCGATATCAGAAGATATCGACTGTGCGTCAATCCATTCAAAACTCCCCCTTTTTCCGTGTTACGAAGCGTATCACCCTATCGCTTTTATTACAGAGTCATAAATATTTATGCATCAGTTCAAAGGGACTGTTAACATCGCCGAGCAAGACCGCTCGCTGAGGGAAAGTCTACGTGGGCAACAACAGAGATTTATAACCCTATTACAGATTATTGAGGGTGATCAGGTAATAGGTAGAATATATCGTCCTGCGAGGAGGGGTGGCGACCATTTCTGTCAAAGAAGGGCTGCAAGGGACGGTGCGTGGGGAGAGACCAAAACCTAAACTACAACCGCGGAGTTTGTGACCGCCCACATGCCCGTTCCGCCATTGCAGTAACGGTCTCCTTTACTTTTATCTGTATTCATACGTCTGCAGACATTTGCAACGGACAAGTGATGTGTATGAAACAAGCCTCCTTTGTTATTCCCTAAGCACAGATTCTCTTACTTTTTATGTAACAATATCACAGGATCGTTTTACACTCAGTGATTAAGGTGAAATGCTGAATTTAGTGCAGATCTTCACAAATGATAGTGTAATAAGTATCGAGTTAACTTAATGTACCCAAGCATGATGTTCCTCTATTGACCACTTATGCCTTACGCCAAACAGATGTTTTATGCAGATTATAGATATTGGCAAGAAAGGTATTGGGAGTCACATTACATTACTGGAATCACAACTGTTGCACTGCAAAGAACTATAGGTACAGAGCTCTTTTCAGATATAAGAAATTCCTCTGATAGTTTTCTTACAAACTGTTACGACTGCACATGTTAGTTTAATAATCAGGAATGGAATCCATTGTTTTAGTACTTGAAAAAGTCACTGAGTTACTTTCAACATACCTGAATCTGTTAACTGTATAGTACAAACAACTGAGTTTTGTATACCGCAACTCAGACATGAAACTAGCAGGTGAGTGCGGCAACTGTGTCACATAAGATTCCAACATGTGTTATTTGGGACATACCGGAAAGAAAGTAAGTACCTCGACAAGCTTGCGAGGTACTGTTATCACTATCACTGAGAAATTTCAAATTTGGCAGTAGTTATAGCTATTCTTTCATTTCCTTTAGTGTATCTCAAATACGACGGGCTTCACGCGTTCCACTGGATTCTCATAGATCGCAATTCTTATCAGTTATGCACACATATTTCTAACACTACCTGATAGGTTTCGTTTTCCAAAAGCTTAGTAAAGTAGAAAGGAGTCGCTATAGAACATGTAATTGATGTTGTTCGGAAACAGTTACTGGTCAACGGAGAGAAATGTGTTCCTTCCGTTGATGCAAATGAAATGGTTATCACTTCTTCTTACTTACTTCTTCTTCTTCTTATCATCAGTGAAGCTTAAGTTGGAAACTCCGCTCTCAGCCTCCGCACACAATATCTGATCAAAAGTGTCTGGACACTCCTATGTAATGCGGAACTGAGCACTAAAAGTTCAGTCTGAAACCGCGCAACCGCTACGGTCGCTGTTCGAATCCTGCCTCGGGCATGGATGTGTGTGATGTCCTTAGGTTAGTTAGGTTTAAGTAGTTCTAAGTTCTAGGGGACTGATGACCTCAGATGTTAAGTCCCATAGTGCTCAGAGCCATTTGAACCATTTTTTGAACCACTAAAGGTTAGAGGAGGCGAACCCGTCGGTATAAGAGAAAGTGGGGGGGAGGGGGGGTATTGTTTTACCAGTGGAGAGGAAATAACAGAATGGATTGTTGAAGAGAGCTCACTGAGTTGAACGTGGGGTAGTTTTTGGACCTGCTACTTGAATAACAAATCCATCAGAACCGCTCTGCCCTTCTAAAGCTCCCTGCCGACTGTTGGGGATGTGGGGCTGAACCATGGCTAAACTAAGAAAAGGCACACCTCGTGTAGGATAGAGTCTTATAAATTGTACCGCCTTGTACCACTAACGTATCTAGAAAACCATCGGCATGGTACTGCAGTCTGTTGGACAGAATTTGTATTAGGTTTATCTAGCCGTTGCACGTTAGCAGTTCAACAAACCGTTGCGAATTCTGGCATGCAGTGATTCAAGTCCATTTTGCGCACTGAGGTGGTTTGTGAAGCTAAGCATATCTGTTCTTATAAGTATGTTAAGTCTATTTGTAATTTATGTAGAATATAACCATAATCTTCCAGTGTTAATAAAGAGCAGAAACATATGAGACTGCTCTTGCCTCTGTGCTGTAAAAGTAAGGTAAAAATATTACATGACCTTTTAAGTTGTACTGTCACTTTTCTAGTAGGTTCCACAGGTAAATTTTAAAATAATGTTCATTAAACTCGTTTTAACAATTGTTGAGCTCCAATAATAAAGTAATCACTGCACTGATAAATGTTTTACCGGCTGTTTGATCATAAATACAGGAAACATTTTTACGGTTGAAAGGAGTCTACTGGGGCACACTTGTATGTGGCACGAGAATATGATAAGAATATTAATATAAATTAAAATGAAAATAGTACACTATAAACGAGGTATGTCCCTGATAGGCTTGATAATGCGGATCGCTGACTCTGCGCGATCGCAGAGCCAAAGTTATTGTTTCCGGTCTGAGATACTAGTGTTGTAGTAAGAGAGCGCTTGGCGCACGGTTGTTTTTAGCTGTCTGTGAGCGAAAGACGATGGAGTAGACAGTTTTTGTGGTGTACTTTGTGAAACCACCAAGTGTTAGATTAATGTAGGTATGTCAATATTTTTGAATATGGAAGCAGAAGTCTTCATGCAAGGAAGGTAAAGACGTTAAATAATTATGATTTTTGTTTTGCCAGCGCGATAGTATAGATGAGTTGGTTGATAATTTATAACTGTTGAGTAACCCCAGCATATACGTAAACTGATTTGAGAAAAAGTCCAGTCAGATATTGCACTTTTGTAATGTTGCAAAGATTTATTTACAGAGCTATAAATAATTTGATGATTTGTAGTTATGCCCTTTTAGTGACGTTAGATAATACTTGCTGTATAAATCTCATTGATTGTGGATCAGTTAGTAAAATGTAACTTCAACCGTCAAATGTTCTTCAAAAGACAAACTTAACTTGCCATACAATTTTGCTAAAAATTCTGTGTTAGTAATTCACTACAATCAGTAATGCCTCCCTTTCCAGATCAAAAGGTTTGTAAAGAAGTTGGATTTTTCATAAATGTTTTCATTTATCAACCAGAAGAATTTCATGTGCATTTCAAAGTATTACGGCCAGGATTGCTCACTGCTGAGCCTATAGCTACCATATTTATATATTTTTTAATGAGAGATCGGAATACATCGCGTTACTCCGTTGCTGCTTTAGAGGTAAGACAAGTCAGTTTATTTTTGTTATGTGCACAGTGATTAAAGTTATTAGTTTTGAACAGGGCCAGATGATTCAGTGCCTAAGGTGCTGAATGTATTTGGCCATGGCTGTATTTCTTTGTTGATATTGGGAGTTGCATTGCGCAATCAATTAGTATAAAGTTTTTGCTAACAGTAACACAGAGTAAGCACACCATTTGCAGTTACAACATGCTACACGATAACATGAGTTTAGGATCCATTCCCCAGTTTAGACATTCATTTAAAAATTTATTTAAGGTAAGTTATTTCTTTATTATGTACACAGTTCATTCAACGTAATCTTAAAGCTTTTTATTTTTAAAGAACGTTACACGGTTTAAGTTTCCAAGACTGAAATATACACGTATCAGTATGTCATTTCATGTAACTACGAACAGAAACAGATTATGTTAAGTCCACCTACCATTAAGGTTTTTCATATATTTTCATATCACACTTCCCTTGCTGCATTATTTTAATGAAATACGTTAATCATGAGACATGGTAGATGACAATCCGATGGAAGGGTTTGGGTTTGGTAAATGCCAAGAGAACGTTACTTTCCACGATGTGCGTGCCAACTGTGAAGTACAGAGGAGATTGTGCCACTTTTTGGAGGTCCTTTTCGTGGTCCCGTTGTTGTCCTCAAGAAAATACAAAATGCGGAAGGATGAGAACACAATTTACAGCATTTAGTGCTGCATGCGGTAGGGGAACAGTTCGGAGACGATGACTGTTTGTGTCAGCACGACATTGTGCCCGGTCATCAAGGAGCGTCTGTGAGTTAATGGTTTGTGGATCTAAACATACCCCAAATGGACTAGCCTGCACCGAGTTACAACGTGAAAGACACTAGTGTCCAACATTACTACGTTCTCTAGATTCGGCTCTTGGGAAAAAATCTGCCGCCATTCTTCCACAGACATTAATATACTGTATCTCACCGAAAGTGTCCTCAGCAGATTTCTAACTGTCAAAAAAGTCACGATGGGACAATCCCACGTTAATGCCAAGTTAGGTTTCCGGACAGTTTTGATCAGATTAGTGTAATATCAGATGCCTGCAGCGTTTGTTTCAGTTGCCTCGTCTCCAGCTTTCGTATGCACATATTGTTCCCTTTTCTCATTTAGCACCAGTAGCCACTGTAGTTCACTCCATGTGCAGTTATATCTGTAATATCACTGCCCTATTCCAACCTCTTACTGATCAAGATCTCTCCAGGCCATATATTTCTTACGGACTTCCTTATTGCGCAATACTCAGACACGTACCAAAGTAAGAGATGCCACCATGGAATTCCATTAAGTCTCTTTCCTCTCTTTCCCATGAAAAGTCTTTGGAAATTTATTACATATCTTCCCGTTTACGATTTTTGACTACAGACCGACCATTGTTACAACTTATAGAACTGAAGATATCCGTTCTGTGTGTTTTCTTTATTTTCCTATAGATATGGAGACACGACCCATATTCAGGTCTTAGTTTCCATAAAGCAATCTAAAGAACAAAGTTAAGCTTCTGATGTGTTTTATTAATGACCCCAGTCTGTATCCCTATTTTTTTTTTTTGTTCAGTCGCTCCTAGATTTGCATCTGTCAATATCAAATCATCACAACATCAAACGCCTCTATACAATACATCGAATACTTCGTGTCGTGATGATCTGAAAATCTCAAACGCCGAAATCTATAAAACCTTTGTGAGAAACATGTATTCATTTTTTAGATGTGTTAATATGGTTCTATTACTGTATGGATGGATAAAGAATTGCCAAATACACGAGTAATAATAATATACAAAAACATATTTTTAAGAGAAAGGGGTTTCAA
Source organism: Schistocerca americana (assembly GCF_021461395.2). Taxonomy (NCBI): domain Eukaryota; kingdom Metazoa; phylum Arthropoda; class Insecta; order Orthoptera; family Acrididae; genus Schistocerca; species Schistocerca americana. The sequence goes on along the minus strand of NC_060125.1, from coordinate 308,014,233 downwards.
ATGAAGGTATTATATTAATGACTGTTAAGTATTTGATCGTGTGAAGGGGGAGCCGAGTACAAATATATCAGATTCTACTGCCGGTTGAACTCCCCGTCTAAAAAGATGCTCTCCATTACTCATATACATGAATTATGTCCTACGCAATGGAATTAAAAGTAAATGGTTTACGTGTATCGACAATGGCTGTAGTAAAGTCAGCAATCAAGAGGAAAAGGTATTACCTAGCTACAGCAAGATAGGTAAAAAGGAGGTTTAGGCACTATATTGTCTATTTTCACACTGATATATATACATACGAGAAAAATCGTACATGGAGAAGATCAAAATTGGAACTTAACAACACATACATGAAGAACTAAATCATATTGTAATACACAAATGACTGGCCCCCAAGGTAACTTGGAAAATCGTACAAAACAGGTACTGTCTCGAGGAATCATGACCGATTCAACTTTAACCTACATGACAGAAATAGCTGCGTTATGCATAATATGATAAAGGGTTATTATTCAGACACTCACATGAATTGAATCCCTTGAAATGGTAATGAACAAGACATGGTAATACAGGATTCATTCAAATAAGACTCTACCCGTGAATCGAGAATGAAATAAACCATAGGAGTGTTACAAAATGGAAATACGTATATATTGATGTTCCACATGTCATCCTAAACTACTGGACCAATTTCAACGAAACGTATTACACTTATCACTTACTGCCTGGAAAGAACTGGTTTGAGGCTAAGAAATACCCACTTATCAAATGGTTAAGGATAGGTGTGAAAAAGAACTGTAGCGTACGATGAGCGAATACCCAGAATTTATTCATCCAGTATTAGAGAAAGAGAGCACTTAGTTACTTGCAACAAACTTTACGCTTAATTTAAAAACTTTGCGAAACTTTTTCTCACTGACAGTCCCTATAAAATATTTAAAGGAAAAACATTTGTCACTTACTACATTGCCGCTGTTCACGTAGTAAAGTTTACGCATCAACATGACGTTTAAATTTATTCCATCTTTGTTAGTACCTCTTTTCGCAATATGTGACATGTGAGCGTGCGGCCAAAGCCACGGGTCAGAAACTCCTCGTAAAGCCCCGGATCGATTTTAACCGAACTTGGTACACATATTACTTACTACATTTGAAGAACCAGCAACCTCCTGTTTGGGAGGATGTGATAACGTGGAGAGAGCAGGACGAAGGAAGAGATGGACAGACAGAGAGGGGGAAGAAGAATATGGACACTTATAGGGGGGGGGGGGGGGGGAATAAAAGGAGGTGGAGGAGATTGACAGAGAGAGGGGGAGAAGGAGGTGGACACAGAGGGGGACGGAGGAGATGGATAGAGAGAGGAGGAAGGAGATGGATTAAACGCACAACCAGGCTATGCTGCGTACTCATCTACTCGTAGTAGTAACTAAATAAGAAAAACCATGAACACAGTGTTATGCAAAACCAGATGCTTCCACGAAATTTCTAGAAATTTTTGAACGTGAAATACCAGAGCGAGGCCCATTTATGAAGTATACCTATGTACAGCTAGACTCAAAACCAGAATCGCACCAAAAACTTCACGTTTCTCACTTCCTGGCGTTCGATGAAAAAAAGTACAGCAAAAACTAGTGTCTCCCAATCAAACACTGTGGCTGTGTGTTGGCGTCTCATATAAAAGAAAAGTTTCGTTTTGTGTTCTTGTCTCGTCTGTTGAGTCCGAGAAAAGTGCGCTCCTAACAATCAGCATCCTGTCAAAGTCCGTGGCTCGTTGTTAGCCTACGAACCAAGATGAAATTGTCGCTTGGAGTTCCCCCGCTCTTGTGCAAATCATGAAATATATCATCAGGCGAAATGAACACCAAAAGAGCGTGGTTTAACGCTTTAAGCCTGCAACGGCAATGTCTAGCGCCAAGGTAGCGACACGCTGTTGCGTGGGTGGTATTTTCCTACCAGAAAACTTCTCTAGTCAGTATATTCAAACGCAAATGAACGTGCCGGACCCCGCGTGGCAGCGTGGCATGAAAGGACAAGTTGAAGAAGTGTGCAGCTGAACTGCCGGAAATTTTTTGTGTGGAAGGCGTCAGCATTGTCCGTGAAGAACAACAGCACCATACAGAAAGCAATCGATCCAGGAAGCCTCCGGTGGAAACTGTCCAGGCGGGAATCACACAAGATGAAAATACAATACTTTAATAAAATGTGAATTGCTCATTTCTTGCCATGCTAAAAGGTGCATGTAACTATTTATAAATAGTGGGACAAGGGTACTATCTACTAGCTAGTCACGATTATTTCTGCTCTGAAATCTGCTTGTTGTTACACTGAAATGACTCGCGGAAATTAATGTTTAGCGGAGACAGCAATTGATATTTGAACTATTCTATTAGCAACAGAACCAACATTACTCACACCTACACTAAAATGACCTGTCACAATAGACTGAATTTGGTTCCATTAAAAACGAGAGAACAAGCACAATTTACAAGCAGTAAGTTCCACCACCACAAAAATGTTATGGTCCACTGCCTACTAAGGCAGTGTACACACTTAACTACCCAGGGAGCTCTTTCTCTTGATTCCTATACATGCAAAGAGTCAGTGTAACAGCTGCTCCCGGTGTTTACCATTACTCGAATGACCGGCAGCTAGAGCAGACAGTTGCCCACCGATGGAGGGGCAGAGGTTTGCAGACGGTCTGGAAATAGATTTCTGATTTATTATAGTTTACGTCAAAAAGTATAATGCATACTGTTATGTACGAATAATGCTTACGTCTCTGCATAAAACGAAATTTCACGACATGCCCGATCATCCTATGCTACAAAATAAATCGTCGTGAGACACCGTTTGCGAAAAGTGTTATTTACGGTGCGTTCAGAGGTGTAAATTGGAAACATACCACTGGGGAATTTGGCGCGAGAGAATAAGCGAATTGGCATGTCTACGAAGCTTCAATATTAAAGCATTTATGAAGAAGTTCAAGAAATGTAGTGCAACATCATAAACAAACTGACAAACATACTTTAAAGCCATTTTGAGATTGAACTCAAAATTATTGCAAGAATCAAAGTATGATTACAACCACACACAATGTGAACTACATAATTTCTAACCTTAGTCGAAACATATAGCTCCCCGACTTTTGGAGTATTCTGGATGTCCGACTGTTTCCCTGAGCGCCCTCTATCGGTTGATATGAGGTACGTTTGCGAAACTTCCCAATTAATCGGTAATGTCCAGATGTTTCGCTCTTCGACCCGGTGCCCCAAAACGATTCAAACGGGATTGTAAACGTCCCGAGTTTCAAGCAAGAGAATGTAAGATTTATATTCTACTGGTTCAACATATTAATATGTTTTAATACACAGCGTACAAGCGGCTTACTCTCACACTAACTTAATAGCAGTTGTCGACGCTATACAACAACCATTAATCACTTGTCGAGTAACTTGATTTCTATTAACTAGTTTACCGTTCCAGAGACAGCGTGTGTTATTATAGTGTGTGAGTTCTCTTCGTTTTGTGATGTTCAAAGCGAAACAAATATGGTCATTCAGTGATGGATGCAAAGAAATACGACCTTCCATAAAAAATAGGCGCCTCAGATGGGAAGGCGCTCTGCAAACTTTGTTCCTCTTATTTTTGAGTAGAGCATGATGGCAAATCTAAGGTGAGTCATCATAATGAGACATGAAAGCAGAAAAGAAGTATTCGAAGAAAAACATTCAGTTAAAAACTCAGAATTTTTTCTAACACCGGATTCAAAATAGGAAATGCTCATTGCTACCGCTTAATTGATAACAGTGTATAGAACTGTAAAGCGTCAAACATATTCTTCCTTCTCATTCTGTACCCTTTTGTATTTTGGACTTCAAAAAATTTCCGTTATACAGACTATCAATTGATGGCGGCAGTCACAAGGGTTTGAAACTGTTTCTATAGTTGTTGTTGTTTTGATGGAAGTGAGGCTGTAAAAACTAAACTAATTAAGCTGGAATCTACACAAAAAGAAACATCGGAGTCTATATCCGACTTACGTATTTCAGCGCTCAGTTACCTTAAAAATAACTCAAAAAATTGAGTAGCAGAGGTACCTGCAATACCACTTCCCGGGGGGTGAAACACAAGGATGAAAACAACATATTACTTAAGAACAAAACTTGGGATGAGCTGGGAAGTGTGGGTTGTCAAGCATACATTCTACATAACACAGTTGAAACTGCTGCAGATATTTTATCTGGTGATATCGAGTTAACTGTGGCGAAATTTTGAACTACTTTTCCATCTACACGATGAGAACATCAAAAGTTGCGGAATTATGTTAATTTGTGGATGCGTGCCACAGAGAACTTTTGTCACACTTTGAAACTATATTATTGTCCTTAATGCCGGCAGTCGAACTTACAATTGTGCGAAGTTCTAAAACCTCCTTTCTTGCCAGAAGAAAAACTATTGTGGTTTATTCGCCGTCAGTTTGGTTTGGTAAGCAAATAAAGAAAATTAAGAGTTGTAACATATTTGTGATTGATGTGAAGGTAATTACTGAGAATGCAATAATTTCACTGAAAGAAAACGAAAACAGACCTTACTTGGGTATGAAAACTAAAGAATTTTTTTAAAAATGCAGAAGATCATTGCTCTCAAATCGCCACCGAAAATTTTTACAGTGACGTAAAAGTATTTTATCAAACGGCAGTTATTTACCTGACAAAATGGTCTCATCGACTATCAGCTTTTGAAAATGTTGAAAGGCTATCTTTAACGAAGTTATTGGAATTTAAAAACGTAGAAAGAGTATTGGTTTATTTTTTAAAAGAGAAATAGATATTTGAGTCACTAACGTTTGATTAGTATGTGCATTTAAAGAATTTTCCGGCTTCATAAGTATCAGAGGATACTGAACGTCAGTATCACCTGCCCAGAAAAAGGACTGAAAATTTACAGAAACACAGATTTCAGCTTTCAGAAGTCAGAATTCCTCAAGTTATGCCAACATGTTTTCAGCTGCAGCACGTAACTGTAATGTTGAGAGAACATTTTCATTAATGGGAGCTCATTGGAGTGAGGAACAGAAACGTTTCGATGTCTCAATAATTTAGAGCATTTTAAATTCACTCAAAGTTTGAAATGAGCTGTGTTGAGTTTCATTATCTTGTAGGTAAATAAACGTTATGACATCATCTGAAAAGTATGAGTGATCCACAAAATAATGTATGTAAAAATTGTATGTGTAAATAACTTTCGTTATTCTTCGTTCTTATGAAATATATTAATACATGTAATATGCTCAGTAGTGAGAGGTTATTTTTTTCAGAGGTTGAAGAGCCGCCTTAGTCATATCTCAATATTGGATTCCTGTTTACTTTGTCTCGATATTAGTACCGACATTAATGGCTGCCCTATTATGAGAGTACACAGAACAAAGATTTTTAGGAGCGGTTTGTCAACAATATAAAACAACTGAATTTCTGTAGATTCATAAAAATTCACAGCTGACCTTAGTGTGGCAGAACACGTCAACAAAACTCTTGTGTCAATTCTTAACGTGGGAGATCTGATTTAACGAACGAAAATTATATAGAATCTATTCTCCAAACGTTCGAAAGTACACACACTTTAAAGTCACTAATATATTTATTCTATTGATTCCAAAATACTGGTGAATTTGGAGTATGTAATCGTGAACGGTATTTATATTTAAAACTTCTCTCGGTTAATTTTTATAGGGAAAAATAATCAGTTCCCCTGTCAGCATGGGGCCCATAACATTTGCTACGTGGATTAATCGCCTAGTCTCATATATGAACGTTTTGTTGGGGTAATTCATTTTAATGAAATGTGTCATAAATAATATATCTCCTTTCAAACCAACAGTTCAGTTCATACAATAAGTACTAAAAGTAAGAATATCTTCATAAAGATTCAGTCTCTTACTTTGGTTCAAAAAGATTGTTCAGGAAGATATATTTCCAACTACTTTCCAGCAGCCAAAAAAGCTCAACAGATTACGGGGACCCTCAATTATTTATTTGTGACCAACTCTGTCTACGTCACTGATGAATTTTTAGTAGAACCGACTGATGTGTCATATGTTATTAACTAGTGGAACTGGCAATGCTTTGCAATTACTACATATGTATAGGAATTGGATATCCCCCTCTCTGTGCATCACATCATTCCACCTCTCTCTGTGCGTCTCCTCCTCCACCATTTGTAAGTCCATTTGCTCCCCCTCTCTCTGTCCTTTTACCCCTCTCTCTTACCTAGAGCGTTTTTTATTGTTATTGTAAACGAAACTGTGACTGGAAATTGAAGTCCTTAACGTGAGTGGTTAAATCGGCTGAGTTCATTCGTATACAGAATATGAGAGGCACCTCTCCAGTCATCTTTAATGACAGTAGCTTCAGTGACAGTATTTCACGTAGTTTTAAACTGTGAATGGTTGGAATTACAAATTTTCGCATGATTCAGATTCTGTAGTTATTCTAATCATAAGTCGATAAACCATAAGCACAACGTTCCTGTTACCTGTGAAACCGATGGCGAGGAAGAAAACAAAACAACGCATTGCTGTGCATGCCATATTTGTTTGAAAATATGTGTAAGGAGGAAGAATACATGTGGAGCAACAATTTTTCTAACGGTCTGTACAGTATGTGCTCCTATGGTAGCGGAAACTCACTGCCAGAAAGAAATCGAAATTACAAGCTTTAACAGCACAGTACAACTTTACCTCTCTCTCAGTCTGTTTCAACAGTAAATCTTTAAATACTAAATAGCCCATCCCCATCTGAATTTTTACTAAACTATCGTGTATAAATCTGAAATAAATCGGCCAAGAACTTTTTAAGGTTTCTGCTACCATTTCCCCTTTAAATAAAGGGAGTATAAAAAGAACCATCTGATTTGGCACGTCTATATTTCTGAAACTAATAAACATATACAATGAATTTTATGTTTTGACGAGCGTGAAACTCAAAAACTTTTTTCATACCTTGTCACAGGTGTTCAATATGCCCCCCCCCCCCCGCTTGAGATACACGGCATATGTTAATGCGGTATTCGAATTGTTCCCACACTGCAGCGAGCACGTCTTGAGTCACAGCTTCCACAGCTGCTGTTATGCGATGTTTGAGTTCATCGATTGTTGCCGGTAACGGAGGCACATATGAGTCTTTTATAAATCCCACAAGAAATAATGACAGATAGTCAGGCAAGGTGACCTTGGAGGCCAGCAATGTAAGGCAGAATCATTTGGTCCATTGCGACCGACCCATCGTTCAGTAATCCCTTAATTTACAAATTCCCGCACTTCCAGATGCCAGTGTAGCGGTGACCTACCCTGTTGGTAAATGAAGTCGTTCGGATCAGTCTCCAAATGTGGAAAAGAAAGTTATCAAGCATATCGAGATATTTGCTTTCTGTAACTGTTCTCGGCAAAGAAAAATGAACCATACAGCTTTCCCCGCGAAACTGCACAAAAGACCTTAATTTTTTAAACAAAATTAGAAGGAAAGTCAGCATCGGCAGTAATTTTGATGATTTATTAACAGCAAAATCAATTTTCGATCACATAATGATCATCTTCAGTGCTTTATCGTACAAATTAAGGCTCGTAGTCACTGCTGTCTAGATATTACCAGGAACAGATGCTATGATCGTTTCGTAGCTTCTGTTACCGTTAATAAGTAGACACCAGTGCCTTCTAATTTTATTTCTTATATGGTCGTTTTGCACACAGCACTCTGTGGAGTCGCCAGTCCTTAAATTTTGGACACTCCCTCTCGGGTTGTACAACTTCATGTTATGACCTTCTTTGTCACCTTCACGAAGAGTTTGCAGTAGCTGAATTTTGTATGGTTTCAGGAGTAAACGTCGACGCCACACACGCCAGACAGACATCGTGGGCATGTAGAGCTGTCAAACTGCACGGCGAACGGATCTCTGCGGACTCTTTGTTGAACTATGGCGGATGTGTTCGACGTTGCGTCAGACACTCTGGGACGACACAAACAACCGGTTTTTCTAAAATTTTCAAGCCATCGTCTAATGCTCTGTGCCGTAGTGTTTGCTCTTTCCAACAGTACGTTGACCGCCCACCTATCTCAAACAACATAATAGTTATGACTTCTTTAAATCGTATGATTCTTTTTGATACGCCCTGTATATTACAATATTAAAAATCCTTTGTCAGTCCGAAAGTTCATTAGAGTATCCTATAAAAATATGAAGTAAATTGGTAAAAACTTGTGGAATTTTTAGGAAACAACGTTTTGTCCTTATAAATACTTTTGTGCGTTATACAAATTAAAATATATATTTCCTATGTCCGTTCGAAAGCATACAGTGTCATGGAAAAATCTGAAGGTCATTGCTCAAGAACTATGCAAGATTTTGGTAACAATTTTAAACAAGTACCTTTCTGTATACAGTAGTGTAGATAATATCAAATAATATCAGCGTTACATGAAATCAGACTTGTACCTCGTCAATGCAGTAATGTGATCAATTGATGTAGGTACTGTAAACTGCTTTCCGTTTTATGGTGTGTAGCTATAACAACCTAAGAATTATGTTATGCACATCAGTATCGTTTACAACTAATGCTCTGCGAATAGTCTGTTATTTAAAATGAAAATATTTTAAAATAGGAATGATATCCAAACAGTCCCTTTTTGAAGCCAACCGTTTGCACGTCAAAAGTTTATTCATGCATTTACCTAGCTTTCTTCCTCAGAAGATGGAGTAACGTGTATTTCATATTGTGCGAAAAGAGAAACGATACTATAAAGCTTGCTCAACAGCAAAATGATTCAAATAAATACCATCGCTAAGGCTCCTACATGAATCATTTTTACTGTTGACTACGATACATAACTATGCCATAGCATTTATACGGACCATTTTACTGTTGACAAAAGATTTACGGCTTCGTTTTATTTTCACACAATATATAACACGTGGTATTACATATTCTGAGGAAAAAAACCTGGGTAAAGGCTTAAATAAACTTTTGACGTGAAACTGGTGGCTGTGTGAATCGAATTGTATCCGGAAATTTAGGTATGAGTTAACGAAATGCGTTCGAGATCCTACTGTATAGCTACCCACGGACCACAAAATAATGTTCCTGCAATATCTCGAGCACATAATGAGCCTGCAGTGACTCGCAAACTTATTAATGGTAGCGTAAATCACACAAAATTCAAAAAGTGACTGGTAGCATATCGACGTAACCGCAGTTTAAGTCGCAGTTGCAGTTAGTCACTCATATTGGATGCAATGAATGTTTAGACTTATTCCACATTGATGATGATCTTTCCACTTAGAATCTTCGGAAGGGGCATTCACGTACCTTACTTTAGGGCGTTATGACGTTTCAGGTCCTTGAGAATCTCCTCACTATGGATCTATGAAACAAAAGCGTACACTCAGATGACAAAAGTCGTGGGATACTTCCTAATACCGGGTCGGACCTCCTCATGCGCTGCGTAGTGCAGCACCTCGACGTGGTATGGGCTCAACAAGTCCTTGGAAGCCCCTGAAGAAATACTGACCCACGCTGCCTCTACAGCCGTCCACAATTGCAAAAATGTTACCAGTGCAGAATTTTGAGAACGAATTGATCTCTCGATTAAGTCCCATGAATGTTCCACGGAATTCATGTTGGGTGGTGTGTGTGGCTAAATCATTCGCTCGAAGTGTGAAAAATGTTATTTCAACCAATCGCGAACAACTTTGGCTCGATGCCATGACCCACTGTCATCCGTAAAAATTCCGTCGTTGTTTTGGAACATGCAGAACATGAATGCCAGCAAATGCCCTCCAAGTAGCCGAATATAACAATTTTCAGTCAATGATCGGTTCAGCTGGACCACGTCCCAGTCCATTTCGTGTGAACACATCTCCCACCACTTGCTCAGCGCCTTCAGACAACTTGTATCCACACTTTCGTTGGCCCTGCGCCACACTCGAACCAGCTCTTACCTACTGAAATCGGAACTCCTTTGACCAGACCACAGTCTTCAATACGGCTATGGTACACTCGCAACGGTCTTCGCTGTCCTCACGGATACGTAGGCCCCACTATGATGTTTGAGTTTTGCTTGTCTGTTAGTGCTGACAACTCTAAGCAAACGCCGCTGCTTTTGGTCGTTAAGCGAAGGCTGTGCTTTCGTCCACTGCGTTTTCCGCGGTGAGAAGTCTTTTGTTGTTTTTCAATATTTTTTTTTGAGTCATCAGTCTTCTGACTGATTTCCTCTCCTATGACAACCTCTTCGTTTCAGAGTAGCACTTGCAATCCAATTCCTCAATTATTTTCTGGGTGTATTCCAACCTCTGCCTTCCTCCACAGCTTCTGCCTTCTACAGTTCCCACTAGTATCATGGGAGTCGTTCCCTGATTTCTTAACAGATGTCCTATCATCTTGTCCATTCTCCATGGAGCGTTTTCAACATTGTCCTTTCCTCTCCGATTCTGCGCAGAACCTTCTAATTCCTTGCCTTATCAATCCACCTAATTTTCAACATTCGTATAGAGCACCACATCTCAAATGCTGCGATTGTATTCTGTTGCGATTTGCCCACACGTCATGTTTCACTACCATACAATGCTGTGCTCCAAACGTACATTCTCAGAAGTTTCTCCCTCAAATTAAGGCGTAAGTTTCATACTAATAGACTTCTCTTGGGCAGGAGCGCTCCTTTTGCCAGTACTAGTCTGCTTTTGATGTCCTTGCTCCGTCCGTCATTAGTTATTTTGGAACCTAGGCAATATAATTACTTAACTTCAGTTACTTCGTGACCGTCAGCCCTGCTGTTAAGTTTCTCGCTGTTCTCATTCCTGCTACTCCTCACTAATTTCGTCTTCCTTCGATTTACGATGAGTCCGTATTCTGTACCCATTAGACTGTTCATTTCATTCAGCAGATCATGTATTTCTTCATTTTCAGTCAGGATGACAATGTCATCAGCGAATCGTTTCATTGATATCTTTTCACCTTGAATTTTAATCCCACGCCTGAATCTTTCTTTTATTTCCATCATTGAATCTTCGATGTACAGTCTGAACAGTAGAAGCGAAAGACTAAATCCTTGTCTTACACCCTTTTTAATCCGAGGACTTGGATCTTGGTCGTCCACTCTTATTATTTCCTTTTGCCTTTTGTTCATGTTGTATATTACCGGTCTCTCCCTATCCCTTACCCGTATTTCTCTCAGAATTCCAAACATCTTGCACCATTTTACATTGTCGAACGCTTTTTCCAGGTCTACAGATCCTATGAAAGTGTCTTGCTTTTTCTTTAGTAATGCCATTACGAGCCTCAACGTCAGAATTGCCTCTCAGATGCCTTTAGCATTCCTAAAGCCAAACTGATCCTCGTCTAACATATCCTCAATTTTCTTTTCCATTCTCCTGTATACTATTCTAGTCAGCCACTACGATTCATAAGCTGTTAAGCTGATCGTGCGACATTTCTAGTACTTATAAGCTCTTGCAGTCTTCGGAGTTGTGTGGATGATATTTTTTCCAAAAGTCAGATGGCATGTCACCAGATTCATACATTCTGCACATCAACTTCGATAGTCGTTTTGTTGCCACTTACCCCAATATTTTAAAAATTCTGATGGAATGTTATCTATCCCTTCTGCATTATTTGATCTTAAGTCCACCAAATGTCTCTTAAATTCTGATTCTAATACTGGATCCCCTATCTCTTCTAAACCTACTCCTGTTTCTTCTACTATCACATCAGTCATATCTTCCCTCTTATAGTTGTTTTTAATACACTCTTTCCACCTATCCGCTCCCTGTTCTGCATTTAACAGTGGGATTTTCATTGCACTCTCAATGTTACCACCATCGCTTTTAATTTCTCCGAAGGTTATTTTGACTTTCCTATATGCTGAGACAGTTCTTCCGACAGTCATTTCGCTTTCGATTTCTTCACATTTTCCATCGAGCCATTTCGTCTTAACTTCCCTGCTCTTCCTATTTATTTCATTCCTCAGTGACTTGTATTTCTTATTCCTTAATTTCTCTGAACATGTTTGTACTTACTTTTTTCATCGACCAACTGAAGTATTTCTTCTGTTAGCCATGGTGTCTTCGCAGTTACGTACTTTGTACCTATGTTTTTCTTTCCAACTTCCCTGACTGCCCTTTTTAGAGATGCCCATTCCACTTCAACTATTGCTGTATCTACAGCCCTAGACAACTTCAAGCGTGTCTCGTCATTCCTTAGTACTTCCTTACTCCACTTCTTTGCGTATTGATTCTCCCTGACTACTGTCTCAAACTTCAGCCTACTCTTCATCACTACTGCTTTGTGATCTGAGTCTGTATCTGCTCTTGGATAAGCCTTAGAATACAATATCTAATTTCGGAATCTCTGTCTGACCATGATGTAATCTAATTGAAATCTTCCGGTGTCTCCCAGTCTTTTCCAAGTTTACCTCCTCCTCTTGCGATTCATCAACAGAGACTTTGCTGTTACTAAATGAAATTTATGCAGAACTCAATTAGTATTTCTCCTCTCTCATTCCTTGTCGCTAGCCCATACTCTCCTGTAATCTTTTCTTCCTCTCCTTCACCTAAAACTGCATTCCAGTCCCCCATGACTATTAGATTTCATCTCCCTTTACATACTGCATAACCCTTCCAATATCCTCATACACTTTCGCTATCTCTTCATCTTTAGTTTGCGACGTCGGCATACATACCTGAGCTATCGTTGTCAGTGTTTGCTTGCTGTCGATTTTGATGAGAAGGTACCTAACTATTCACAGTAACTCATTCTCTGCTCTACCTTCCTGTTCATAACGAATGTTGCTCCCGTTATAGCATTCTCTACTAGTCTTTGCATTAGCCTATACTCATCTGACCAGAAATCCTTGTCTTGTTTCCACTTTACTTCACTCACTCCCACTGTATCTAGATTGAGCCTATTCATTTCGCATTTCACATTTTCTACTTTCCCTACCTCGTTCAACTTCTGACATTCCATTCCCCGACTCGTAGAACGTTATCATTTCGTTGGTTATTCAACCTTTTTCTCATGGTCACTTCCCCTTTGACAGTCCTGTCCTGTAAATGCGAATGGAGGACTATTTCGGAATCTTTTGTCTGGTTTTTCCATTACAGGCCACAAGTTCTGTGAATACACATTGTGTTTCTTATGCATTTTTTACGTTGCTTTCTGCATTCTCACTCCATTAATCTCTGCTAATTTTTCCGTCTTCAGAGGCAGTTTCCCATCCCAAGGACAAGAGAGTTCCCAAAACCTCTATCTGCTCCTCCGCCCTCATTCACAAGGCCGTTGGCTGAATGAGGGTGACCTCTTATGCCCAAAATCTTCGGCGGCGAATGTTGATTATTAATCAAAATTTAAGCGTGGCGGGTATTGATTACTAATCAAAGACGCTAAGACCGCGGGTGAGAGGTAATGCCTGACATTTTGTGTTCTCGGCACACTCTTGACAGTATACATCTCGGAATACTAAATTCCCTGACGACTTCCGAAATGGTATCTCCTATGTGTCTAACTCTAACTACCAATCGTTTTTCAAAGGCTCTTGATTCCCGTCGGAAATATTTTCATATAAACTTCTTGAGTACAAATGGCAGCTTCGCGTGTGAACTGCCCTATTTATATCTTGTGTATGACGTATTACAGCCATCTGTATATGTGCATATCCTTACCCCATGAATAGTCACCTCAGTGTATCTAATATAACTAAAACACATAGACACATTAGAATCAACGCTCAACTCATGAGAATAAGCACCAAAATTGTAGGTGCGTCACAGGGAGTTTATGTTTTCTGTTGATAAGAAATTTTCTACCAAACAGCGTTTCTCATTAGCATATAGAGAGTCATGATGCATCTGCAGTCTCAGAACATAGTCGCTGTTTCGACGCAATTATCGATAGAAGAATCGCGCAAGCTCAGGGACGTGTTGCGTGGCGCCATCTGCCCCGGAGCAGGGAGGGCCGTGCATCACGCTATCGGCGCCGACCAGAGGTAAACAACAATACGTCTTCGCAGGCGGCGGCAAGCCGCTTACGGCGACAATGGCACTGTGCGGCCGCTGGGAACGAATCTATTGCCGCCACCGCCACCACCGGCGGCAGGGGCGGCTACATACCGAGGGCGGCCGAGAAGGCGGCGTAGGTGCGGGGGCGGCTGCCCGGGAAATTAATTAATATTCCGCAGCGCTCTTGGTGGGGCGGGACCAGTTTGCAAAGCCAGCAGAACGGACGCTAGAGCGCCAGAGCGGCCGCAGCATAAGCCCCTGATTATTCATTACGTTAATTGCTGGGGCCGCGACATCCATCAGCCAGACGGCCTGCGTCCCCGACTACGGGCCCAGGGTTAGGGCAGACTCCTGGCCACCTTAAACGTGCCGTGCAGTTAAAGTGCGATACCAGACGAAGCACCTCACCACTACGACCACCTACACCACTGCCACTACCATCAGACCTAAGTATTTTCCGTGCAGGGTGTGTCACAGAAGGGTAAAGGAAAGTATAATACATTGGCGTCAATTTAAAGGAAGTGTTACTACTTTACAGTGCAGCATTTGGCGATGACGCCACAATCAAATGAATCATCATACTGTAATTTTTTTTATTGTACAGAATGGGCCTAATCTCCAGATCATTTTCGAAGGATGAATAGACAGAGTGCTCCAGTCCCGTTAGGATTCTCCTCCATCAGAACAGGCTTTGAAAGGTTCAACACTGTCGACCGACCACCGTGTCATCTTCAGCCGATAAGTATCACAGGATTCGGATGTGGAGGGGCATGTGGGCAGCACAACGCTCCCTGACCTTTGTAAGTTCTAGTAACCGGAGCTGCTACTTCTCAGTTTAGTAGCTCCTCAACTGGTCTCACAACGGCACCCTGATTGCCCTCAGCGCTCGGCAGATCCAGGCAGTCACCCACTCAAGTGCCAGCCAAGCCCGACAACGCTTAAGTTCCGTGATCTGACGGAAACCGGTATTACCACTACAGCAAGGCCATTGGCTCCATTAGGACGGCTTGTGTGAAATTCCCAACTGAACGCTATCTCATGGCGAGTTGTAGCGTTACTTTCCTTGAAGTTTCAAGAACAACTGTGTAGAAAGTCAAAGTGGTAGCACTGGCGCAATAGGCACCCTGGCTATAAATGTAACAGCACGTGTCTTACATTTGGCGGAGAATGGTAATATAGCAGCGAGCCACATCAAGCTTTTCCAGTCCTACAGCGTTAGTGGGCGAGAATTCGTCGGATTCATTACTAAGAGGCAGCTTCCTGGTTGCTTCTACCTCAGCCCACAAAGCGAAGACTACGTACGAGGTTTTGGCCAGAAAGTGGATCATTGTCCTGGATCACCTCCCACATTCGTCGGATTTGCAGCCAGCCGACGTCTGGCTGTTCACCAACTTGAAGTTGCCAATGAAAGGACGCTTTATGACACAATTATGGGCATGCGAGGAAATTGTACGACAGTACTAAATGCGAATTCAAAAAAGAACTACAGTGAATATTTCAGAACACTTTTACAACGACTTCAGTTGTGTCTTGATTCAGTGGAAGACTATTTTCAATAAATAACATGTTTTTGTGAACATAATCCAAGACATTGATTTCAAAGCCACAGTCCTAACAGAACTGCGACACACACACTGTAAAAATTAAACATATTATCGAACCAACAAAATTACTTTTGAAAGACACATCTACAAAGAAGGAACATGCTGACAGATGAGAATACTACCAGCACCCGTACTTAATGAGAAATGGTTACAAAATACTGACGCTAATTATTTACGGAAGAATGGAAAAACTTATATCAGCAGACTTCGGTGAAGATCAGTTTGGGTTCCAGAGAAGTGCAAGAACACACAAGACAATACTAACCCTGAAATTTATTTTAGAACGTAGATTAAAGAAAAGCAAATCTTTGTTCACAGCATTTTTAAATTTAAAGAAAGCTTTTAATGGGTAGCATTGTAATCAGAAAGTCGAGTGAAACGCGAGGGTGAGTGGACCTGTGCATGACAGGAGGTCTCAGTGATACAGCAGTACTTGTAAATACATTTGCTACGAGAAAAAATATTTGCAAAGGTTTAGCTATTTCAAAATTGTAGGCATTGGCTGGTGTGGGAGCATGTGCCACAAATGAGTGCTGACGCCTCGTCAGAACGTAATGACGTCACTGCTGCAGGTCAGTTCCTCTGCCAAGTTTGGTGCTGGTGACGGTTGTTAGCAAGGCAGGCGCAGCCCATCGGACGTACTCTGGTGGCTCAGATGGGCTGATCTTCAGCGCTCTCAAATATCGTCTCGTCATGTGTTCAGCTGGAGACTGCCGACTGTGGTCCAGGATGCGAGTTGTCATGCAGAGATGTCCTGGTCTCACATCATGGACTGACCAGATGTTGGCCAGGAGACTGCGAGGACGCACCTCGACTGGTCGCAGCGGAGATGGCAGCTTGTAGATCTCCTTTGATGACTCAGTGGAGAAGGAGAGCGGGCTTTTCACTGGTCTTCCAGTTCATAATGACCCAGTAGACAGCAAAAGCAGACCACGGCTGTGTTATGCTTCATGTTAGGCTGCCTCAGGGTTCAGAGTCTGCAAACATGGAGCAGGCTGGCAGTCATCGAACAGCTCATCGTGGTTTCACTGAAACTCATCAGATTCTCATTTTCCCTGGTTCTTCAACAGAGAATGGCAGCAAGTCAGAATGCGTCCTTGCGCTCCGATAGATCTGTAATTTTTATATCCCGCCTATGACACCTCCCCCTATGAACCATGGACCTTGCCGTTGGTGGGGAGGCTTGCGTGCCTCAACGATACAGATAGCCGTACAGTAGGTGCAACCACAACGGAGGGGTATCTGTTGAGAGGCTTGACAAACGTGTGGTTCCTGAAGAGGGGCAGCTGCCTTTTCAGTAGTCGCAGGGGCAACAGTCTGGATGATTGACTGATCTGGCCTTGTAACACTAACCAAAATGGCCTTGCTGTTCTGGTACTGCGAACGGCTGAAAGCAAGGGGAAACAACAGCCATAATTTTTCCCGAGGGCATGCTGCTTTACTGTATGATTAAATGATAATGGCGTCCTCTTGGGTAAAATATTCCGGAAGTAAAATAGTCGCCCATTCGGATCTCCGGGCGGGTACTACTCAAGAGGACGTCGTTATCAGGAGAAAGAAAACTGGCGTTCTACGGATCGGAGCGTGGAATGTCAGATCCCTTAATCGGGCAGGTAGGTTAGATATAGTGGAAATTAGTGAAGTTCGGTGGCAGGACGAACAAGACTTTTGGTCAGGTGAATACAGGGTTATAAATACAAAATCAAATAGGGGTAATGCAGGAATAGGTTTAATAATGAATAAAAAATAGATGTACGGGTAAGCTACTACAAAAAGCATAGTTAACGCATTATTGTGGCCAAGATAGACACAAAGCCCACGCCTACTACAGTAGTACAAGTTTATATGCCAACTAGCTCTGCAGATGACGAAGAAATTGATGAAATGTATGATGAGATAAAAGAAATTATTCAGGTAGTGAAGGGAGACAAAAATTTAATAGTCATTGGTGACTGGATTTCGTCAGTAGGAAAAGGAAGAGAAGGAAACATAGTAGGTGAATATGGATTGCGGCTAAGAAATGAAAGAGGAAGTCGCCTGATAGAATTTTGCGCAGAGCATAACTTAATCATAGCTAATACTTGGTTTAAGAATCATGAAAGAAGGTTGTATACATGGAAGAACCCTGGAGATACTAAAAGGTATCAAATAGATTATATAATGGTAAGACAGAGATTTAGGAACCAGGTTTTAAATTGTAAGACATTTGCAGGAGCAGATGTGGACTCTGACCACAATCTATTAGTTATGAACTGTAGATTAAAATTGAAGACACTGCAAAAAGGTGGGAATTTAAGGAGATGGGACCTGGATAAACTGAAAGAACCAGAGATTATACAGAGTTTCAGGGAGCGTATAAGGGAACAATTGACAGGAATCGGGGAAAGAAATACAGTAGAAGAAGAATGGGTAGCTTTGAGGGATGACATAGTGAAGGCAGCAGAGGATCAAATAGGTAAAAAGACGAGGGCTAGTAGAAACCCTTGGGTAATAGAAGAAATATTGAATTTAATTGATGAAAGGAGAAAATATAAAAATTCAGTAAATGAAGCAGGCAAAAAGGAATACAAACGTCTCAAAAATGATATCGACAGGAAGTGCAAAATGACTAAGCAGGGATGGCTAGAGGACAAATGTAAGGATGTAGAGGCTTATCTCACTAGGGGTAAGATTGATACTGCCTACAGGAAAATTAAAGAGACCTTTGGAGAAAGGAGAACGACTGGCATGAATATCAAGAGCTCAGGTGGAAACCCAGTTCTAAGCAAAGAAGGGAAAGCAGAAAAGTGGAAGGAGTATATAGAGGCCCTATACAAGGGCGATGTACTTGAGGACAATATTATGCAACTGGGAGAGGATGTAGATGAAGATGAAATGGGAGATATGATATTGCGTGAAGAGTTTGACAGAGCACTGAAAGACCTGAGTAGAAACAAGTCCCCCGGAGTAGACAACATTCCATTAGAACTACTGACAACCTTGGGAGAGCCAGTCCTGACAAAACTCTACCATCTGGTGAGCAAGATGTATGAGACAGGCGATATACCCTCAGACTTCAAGAAGAATATAATAATCCCAATCCCAAAGAAAGCAGGTGTTGACATATGTGAAAATTACCGAACTATCAGCTTTGAGCAAGTCACAGCTGCAAAATACTAACGCGAATTCTTTACAGACGAATGGAAAAACTGATAGAAGCCGACCTCGGGGAAGATCAATTTGGATTCCGCAGAAATGTTGGAGCACGTGAGGCGATACTGACCCTACGACTTATCTTAGAAGAAAGGTTAAGGAAAGGCAAACCTACGTTTCTAGCTTTTGACAATGTTGACTGGAATACTCTCTTTCAAAATCTGAAGGTGGCAGGGGTGAAATACAAAGATCGAAAGGCTATTTACAATTTGTACAGAAAGCAGATGGCAGTTATAAGAGTCGAGGGGTATGACAGGGAAGCAGTGGTTAGGAAGGGAGTGAGACAGGGTTGTAGCCTATCCCCGATGTTATTCAATTTGTATATTGAGCAAGTAATAAAGGAAACAAAAGAAAAGTTTGGAGAAGAAATAAAAACTTTGAGGTTCGCCGATGACATTGTAAATCTGTCAGAGACAGCAAAGGACTTGGAAGAGCAGTTAAATGGAATGGACAGTGTCTTGAAAGGAGGGTATAAGATGAACATCAAGAAAAGCAAAACGAGGATAATGAAATGTAGTCGAATTAAGTCAGGTGATGCTGAGGGAATTAGATTAGGGAATGAGATACTTAAAGTAGTAAAGGAGTTTTGCTATTTGGGGAGCAAAACAACTGATGATGGTCGGAGTAGAGAGGATATCAAATGTAGACTGGCAATGGCAAGAAAAGCGTTTCTGAAGAAGAGAAATTTGTTAACATCGAGTATTGATTTAAGTGCCAGGAAGTCGTTTCTCAAAGTATTTGTATGGAGTGTAGCCATGTATGGAAGTGAAACGTGGACGATAAATAGCTTAGACAAGAAGAGAATAGAAGCCTTCGAAATGTGGTGCTACAGAAGAATGCTGAAGATTAGATGGGTTGATCACATAACTAATGAGGAGGTATTGAATAGAATTGGGGAGAGGAGGAGCTTGTGGCACAACATGACTAGAAGAAGGGATCGGTTGGTAGGACATGTTCTGAGACATCGAGGGATCACCAATTTAGTATTGGAGGGCAGCGTGGAGGGTAAAAATCGTAGAGGGAGACCAAGAGATGAATACACTAAGCAGATTCAGAAGGATGTAGGTTGCAGTAGGTACTGGGAGGTGAAGAAGTTTGCACAGCATAGAGTAGTATGGAGAGCTGCATCAAACCAGTCTCAGGACTGAAGATCACAACAACAACAATGACACCGTGGCTGCTGTACAAGCAGAAAACTCTGAGGAGCACACCGAAGTTATTTTTACGTACGCCTGAAGACTTCTCATCATTAAGAAAGATGTGTTGTGGTCTAAGTCCGTTCACAGACTTGATCTGATTTTTCATAAGTTCTTATATTGTTCATTAGGTATTAGAACGGTATGAATCCTTCCTGCAAATCGAGGAACAAAATTAACTTCCTTTCGGTTCTCGTGGAACATAGTGAGTTGAGTTCCGCTCGATCGTTGCTTTCGGAATCAATGTTGATTCCTGCTAAGCAGTTTTCGGCCTCCTTAAGAGTTACAACACATGAACGTAAACCGTGTTCGAAAATCCTGTAAAAGAGCAACATCGTCGGTATAGGTCCAGAGTTTTGCGCGTCTGTTCGACGACATTTCTTGTTACAGTGCATCTGCACCGAGGTGACAAAAGTCACGGGACAGCGATATGAACATATACAGATCGCTGTACTATCGCCTACATGAGGCACTGTTATTTGCATTGAGTTAATAAATGTCAAAAAAAGGTTCAAATGGCTCTGAGCACTATGGGACTCAACTGCTGAGGGCATTAGTCCCCTAGAACTTAGAACTAGTAAAACCTAACTAACCTAAGGACATCACAAACATCCATGCCCGAGGCAGGATTCGAACCTGCGACCGTAGCGGTCTTGCGGTTCCAGACTGCAGCGCCTTTAACCGCACGGCCACTTCGGCCGGCTAAATGTCAAAGGAAGTCTGACGTGATTGTGGCCGCACAACGGGAGTTAACAGAATTTGAAAGTGGTGTGGTAGTTGGAGTTAGGCGCATGGGACATTCCGTTTCTAAAATCATTAGGGAAATCAGTATTTCAAGATCCACAGTCGCAAAAGCGTACCGAGCCTACCAAATTAAAGACATTACCTCTCATCACGGACAACGCAGTAGCAGACAGCCATCACTTAACTAGCGGCGGCAATGGCGTTTGAGTAGAATTGTCGGCACTAACAGACACTGTGTGAAATAACCACAGAAATGAAAGTGACGACAAACGTATCCGTTAGAACAGTGCTGTGAAATTTGCCTTAGTGGGCTGTGGCAGCAGACGACCGACGCGAGTACCTTTGCTAACAGCACGACATGGCCTGCACCGTCTTTCTTGGGCTCGTGACCATATGGGTTAGACTACAGACGAAAATCCTAGCCCGGTCAGATGAGTCCCGATTTCTGTTGGTAACACGTGATGCTAGGGTTCCACTGTGGTTCGAACCCCACGAAACCATGCAATATATATTTACATGGAATGGACTGGGTCCTCTATTCCAACTCACCAGATCATTGAAACATAGACGGAATTTTTGTGGATGAGAATGCGACATGTCACGGGGCCACAGTTGCTTGCGTTTGGTTCGAACTACTTTCAGGACAGTTTGAGGGAATGATCTGGCCACGCTGATCATCCGACGTGAATACCATCAATGGGACATAATCCAGAGGTCAGTTTTATGGCTGCCCGGGCGTGGCAACCATAATTTGGATATGGAGTAGGACGTCACCAGGTTGTGACTAATATCTGGTGGCAGGAAAACGATTAGTGACAAATAAGCGCCAGCTAGTATAAAACAGTTAGTTAGCTTTATTGACAGCGAAGAGTGTACCGTAGATACAGTTCCAATTAGTGTCCAAAGAATATTCCTGATTCGTGGCCTAAGTCGTTATACAATACTGAATCACATAGCGAGCTAGCTAACCAGACAACGAACGACGGCACTGACGACTGCAACGAGCTGTCTGCAAGACCCCCTGACTCGCTGGGCCAGCGCTCCTGTTATATCGTGTAGCCAGAGGGCGCTGTACGCCCCAGCTCAGTAGGCTCTCTACAGCTCAGCAGTGGCGCGACGTCTTCGGTCGGTGGCAACGCCATGCGCCGCCGGCGGTCGCGACGGGAAACTGCGGCAAGCGACGCGACGGCAGAGCGTGCGCGCTATTCGGTTGGGTCCGTGGATACAACAGTCAGTTTGTGTACAAAATTCTATATGGGCAAATTTTCGCAAGTATGGACGGCTGTAGAGGCTGCATGACTCAATATTTCTGCGAAAGATTTCCTACGACTTGAGGCCAAGCCACGTCAAGCTGTTGCACTACGCCCGGCATGAGGAGATTTCGACACTACAAATGGTTCAAATGGCTCTGAGCACTATGGGACTTAACTTCTGAGGTCATCAATCCCCTTAGAACTCAGAACTACTTAAACCTAACTAACCTAAGGACATCACACACATCCACGCCCGAGGCAGGATTCGGACCTGCGACCGTATCGGGCGCGCGGTTCCAGACTATAGCGCCTAGAACCGCTCGGCCACTCCGGCCGGCATTAGGAGGTATCCCATGACTTTCGTCACCTCAGTGTGGAATCGTGTAGGTATTCCATCAAGTCCAGTGGTCTTCCCTCTTGGTGAGAGACCAAACTTCAGTCGGTTTTGCAGGCCTGTCTCGTAAATTTTACCAAAGATTGGACTTGTTTTCTGCATTCGCATAGTGGCAGTGAGACCTGGTGCGGAGAACCACGGTCTATCAGCGTGGATTCTGTGACTGTAGTTTCCGTTGATGCGGCACCAGTGAGAGGTGCGCGACAATGGCTCGTCCAGGGCCAACTCTGGGAATAGCAGTGACGTAAAGTTTCAGACGAGTGTCGGCTTTGCCTACAGCATCACGATGGGCGAACCAGTGCGTGGAGCCAAGTTGCATTCGCCAGCAACATACAGGCCCAGCACAGAGCCCAGTGGTATGTGATGCTGTTGGGTACACAATGCACCTAACTCTGGTAATATGGAGAGCAGTTACTACATTTCTGATGCGTTAAGGGCGGTAGCTATGCTCTGTCTTCGAGTTCTCCATGACGGTTTCTTTCATACTGCAGGTGAGGGTGTTTGGCTGCAGCGCTGACCACTACGTTCCTGAGATCTCTCACCGACTGAAAAGGTTTGGTCATGCATTGTCCAGTGACTGACACACCACCACGTGCCAGCCATTATGTCTGACGAGCACAGGCATACAGCTGAAGCAGTATGGAATGACGTACCCGTATCTGACACCGAAGTGCAGTGGGATTGAAGGCATACCTCACTGTCCATAGAAAAAGACAGAGAGGAGGACTCTGTTTTTCAGCACCAAATGTTAGGGAACGGTTTACTGATTCACGGCTTGAAATCAGAGTCAGAGACAGGATCATTAGCTGCGAAGGCACATGTTTTTGGTTTCTGCTGTGACCTAATTATTACAATCAGTCCACATACTCTTTGCCCGGATGTGTCAAGGTACTAGTCCGATATTGCTAATGTTTGCCCGACGTTATAAAGTGCATGTTAAAGTAATATCACTGAATTAATGGCAATTCGTGTTTAATTTAGTAGCTACCGAATTCTATCTCAGTGCATGTGTCAGTGTTGCTACTCCTTCTCGATTTATTGTTATACAAATGTCACCTGAGGATGTGGCTCTAATGCCACGAAACCGGTAGTGGTACTGTAATAAAGGGCCAAAATACAGCTGTAGCGGTTATCAATACGCAAGGCAATACCCAAGAACCATATTGATTAGTTTGGAGGAGACACGGTTTGCTTGTGTCAGGTTAAAGGACCAATTTGTATAATAAAATACACAAATTCTCTCGTAGCGTTGTTAAAGGATGGTAACTTCAACGCACATGGGATCGAAATAAGCTCCAGATATTTGCAATATCCTCAAATAATCAAGCAAAATTAAAACAGGAAGTACCTCAAATAATGGATACTGTCACACAGGTGAAGCAAAAGAAGCCCAGAAACTAAGTACACCGTAGTGACGAATGGTCTAAAGATCACCACCGAATTTCAAAACTAATGAGATCTTCCATGGTGCTTTGGCGTTCATAACGTTCGGAGACCAACGAAAAAACTCCGGCCTGGCAACACTATTACCGAAAGGACACCCAAAAGTCATTCTAAGGAGAGAAAGAGCGATAATTAATAAAGACATCACACGCAAATTAGAATTCCATTCTACAAATCATTTTACTCAGGCTCGAAATATCTGGACAAACGTTAAGCGTTATCAATTGGTCGATGGGAACATACTCATGCCTTGCAAGAGGAAAGGGATCAGATCTTAACGAGATCTTGTCCTACTTACGCGGCCAGGGAGTATTAATACTCCTGGAGGTTGAACTGACGTAGCTCAGCGCGTACATAAAAATATCAAATAATTGAATCAATTATGAGAGCACGTCTCATTTACCTCGACGTCATAGCGTCCCAGTCTTCTCCCAACTTTTTAGAAAGCCACCTCAGTCCTCGATGCGTTTTTTTCTTTTATTCGGGTAGGGGTGGTATTCGCCCAATCACGAAACACGCCATGGTGGAGGCCCTGGACGCTCATACAATCCGGGACTGCTAATATTCCCACAGAGACTTGCCGAACAAAATTCAAACTGAGCAATTAAGTGAAATTTTCCACAGACTCCACGTGTGCTCTATGCCGGCCAATCATATGGCGTACATTTTAACACCGAAAAGTTCGTTGTGCTCTGCCAGCTCAGGCCACTAGCCAGGTAAGCAAAACAAGAATCGACTAAAAATAACCGAGTCCCTACAAGGAAGGAATAAGAAAACCCACTCTGATTCTCTGGTTACAAACAAATGGCCACTCATTCAATTTCACATTAGAGAGACTACTCTTGAAAGGTCATATGACTAAAAAAATGGCAAGGCAGCTGATGTGAAATACAGTGAAATGAAATTAATGTACAAAGAACGGTTCGATGGCCAATCTTCCTCCCAGCAGTCATACGCCATATTGTGTGCCACGACTTCTGTGTAGGAACCATCTTTTTGTGGGGCCGTATATTCTTTCCCTTCCTTCAGACTAACGAGTCCTCCTCGCGAGGACTCGGGACGTGAGCGGCTGCAGTTCGTCAGCCGGCGCGTCGATCCGCGCTTCCTAATTTGGCGTCGCCACTTTGCATGTATATCGGGCGTCAGACGTCGGCCGCGGCCGAAATGAAGCGAAGGCAGCGACCGCCACAGGCCTCGCTGCGCCCCGCTGCCCTTCATTACGCACCGCCTTCGCCGGCTCCCGGCTTTAATATCCTCCATTCTTTCCGCCCTCTGCCGGCGCACATCCGCTACCTTTTGTGGCCTCCCTCTTCACAAGCGTAGATGATACCTCACCCTTGCGCACCCTGCCACCCTACTACCCTTCGGGCCCTTTTGTCAGTTATCCAGGTGCGATATGAGATCCGAGAGCTTTGCAAGGGTTAGAGAATAGAGCCGAGGTGCTCCGTCTGGTATTCGCTGTCTTCTTTGCCGATGACGCCACTGGGTGCCGAGTTTCATAATCCGGTGCGTCCCGGAAAATAAATATTGTACCTGCCCTCGTCTGACCTTGTGCATGTCAAAGCTCTGTTTCCTTCTCCATAAATTCTTTTATCAATCACAAAAGCAGATGTTTGCTATACAAAAGCAGGTGTTTGCCGTACAAAATCATGAGAACTTATCAATTCATGAGGAGCTACGGCCAATATCACGATGAAATTTTAATTTCTGACTAAGAAAACTAAGGCAAAGGAAAACTCTGTGCTATCTTTAGCTGAGACAAGTTCTGTCGCCCTAAAAGCTTACCACCCCAAGTAAAATGACCCTTTCAGAGCGAAGAGAAGAACTGTATTTACAGGTGTTAGTAAAAAATCTGAGAACATTATATTCCACTAGGTATATAATTTAATCGCATATAGACAGAGCTATTAAGCACTAACGATCAGCGGAAAAATTCTCCTTTCGGAGCAAGAAAAAAGGCGAATATGCTCGTCCGTAAAATACTCTACCTCATGCTACATTCCTCACGACCTTTCACTACTTTTTTCAAAAATGTCGAATGGGAACATGTTCGCGTTCTTATTAACATGAAAGTCACCTCCCCTACCTGTAACTCGCTCACATCCCCTAGCCCATCGCTGTAAGTCGCTCATATCAATCCACTCACACTTTTCCATCTGACTCACTCACTCAATCACCCCAACACATAGTCATTATCTCTTTGTGTATCTCTGATTGCCACTGTACCTTGTCTCACAGCCAGAGACCATTCTGTCCTACTACTCCTGTCTCCTCTCACTTTCCGTGTCCCTCTCTTGCTCTCTCTGTTATGGTTACTATCTGCTACCTTTTCTCAATGTCATTATCTCTCTCTTTTTCGTAGTCATTGTCATAGGCTCTGTCTCTCACCATTATTGGCTCTCACCACTTCCTCTTTCTCTGTTTCTTTATTCCTGTCCCACTAGCACCGTCTCCTAACTCCTTTCCTAGAACTCTTCTCTCACTCTGTGGTGTCACCACCAGACACCACACTTGCTAGGTGGTAGGCTTTAAATCGGCCGCGGTCCGTTAGTAAACGTCGGACCCACGTGTCGCCACTATCATTGACTGCAGACCGAGCGCCGCCACACGGCAGGTGTAGTCTAGACTCCCTAGCACTCGCCCCAGTTGTACAGCAAACTTTGCTAGCGACGGTTCACTGTCTACATACGTTCTCATTTTCAGAGACGACAGTTTAGCATAGCCTTCAGCTACGTCATTTGCTACGACCTAGCAAGGCGCCATATTCAGTTACTATGTATCCTGAAGAGATAATATTGTGAATCATGTACCGTCAAGAGCGACGTTCATCATTAATGGATTAAAGTTAAGTATCAAAGTAATTACGTCCGCTTTCTGAATTCTAATTCCTTGTCATGTTACAGATCTCACGTCAGTATAGACCTTCCCTCCTCACGCCAGCCTGCGTGAGCTAAAACGCGTGCGTTTCGGCCTCTACTAGTAACACGGTGTTGGCTCTTCTGGCAACCCAACACTCTCAACTACGTTCCACTGCCAACATGTCCCTCTCTTCCTCTCAAGCTGAATGTGTCTCCTTCACTCTTCCTACATCACAACCACTGTCTATTATCTTACAGGATTTATTAATTTTCCGTCTCTTTCCCACAGACACTGCCCCTTCTCTCTCAGGATAAAAAAGCGCGAATATGTTCACATGCCAAAATTTTTGGGAAAAATTTTAAAGATTTTGAGAAAAGCAGAATGATACAGCGGTACTCCACTTGTCAGTCAGTCTTTTAAATAGGACCATATTCGCCTTTCCTGCGGTCCAACAGGAACGTTTTATGCTAGTTCCCTTCTTTTCCCAGCCGCAGCAGGGCATGTCATTCATACGAAAAGAACCTGTAGAGCTTTGACAGTTTACTTGCGTGAAATTCAAATCACGCAAAATTAATTTTACAGATGCAAAAATTTTGTATGTGGTTCGGTACTACCACATTGTTTCCCAGGACACTGCTGATAATAACGGAGACACTTTACAGCATATTTCTCCACCATAAGTCATTTTATACACTATGTTTCCGCCTCACACCGTATTTTACGTGAATACTCGGAAAGGGATAAGGCATCAAGAAACTATTAAAATTCGTTCGAAGTCAGTATATTAGAAATACATCGTAAGAGTTTCAGCCAGTTCTTGTACGTAGCCGTCTTGGAAACCACGGCTCGGTTTTGGTGCGAAAAATGACAAAAGTATTTTGGGGGTTTTCCTAAGGAACCTGCCATGAACAATTGATGCCTGCATAAGCTCCTTAAGATCCACTTCATTTGCTTAGCAGGAGAAAGTACTTCGAGTTTGTTCTGTAGGATAGAGACAGTATGATGATCTTCCTGTTGAGTATACAAATGGTCCGTAGCCCAAGGGCCAGCCAAAACTCTTCACCCTAACTTTGTTATCACCAATAGGATGCGAGATATGAGCCCCGAAAGAATCTCATTTTTTGTGCTGCATTTTGGAACATGTTGGTAGCACATGCTGGAACATGCATACCGATAAAAAAAAGTGCGATTTGCCACTGCTGCCCTTACAATACTACAAACCTGGCGTGCGTGCATGTTGTGTGGTCATCTATCTACATCTACATCAACATGCATACTCCGCAAATCATATTTAAGTGCCTGGCAGAGGGCTGATAAAACCACTTTCAAATTGTCTATTATTCCAATCCCGTATAGCGCGAGGAGGAAACGAGCACCTATACCTTTCCGTGCGAGCTCTGATTTCCCTTATTTTATTGCGGTTTTAGTTTCTCCCTATGTAGGTCGGCGTCTACAACACATTTACGCATTAGGAGGAGAAAGTTGGTGATTGAAATTTCGTGAGAAGATTCCGCCGCAGGGAAAAACACCTTTGGTTTAATAATGTTCACCCCAAACCCTGTATCATTTCAGTGGCACTCTCTCCCCTATTTCTCGATAATACAAAACGTTCTGCCATTCTTTGAACTTTTTTCGATGTACTCCGTCAATCTTAAGCATCCCACACCGAGCAGCACTCTATTCTAAAAAAGGACAGACAAGCCTAGTGAAGGCAGTCTCCTTAGATCTGTTACATTTTATAAGTGTTCTGCCAATAAAAGGCAGTTTTAGGTTAGCCTTCCCCACAACATCTTCTACGTCTTCCTTCCAATTTAAGTTGTTCGTAATTGCAATTCCTAGGTATAGAGTTGAATTTATGGCGTTTAGATTTGATTGATTTATCGTGTAACCGAAGTTTAACAGAATCCTTTTTGCACTCATGTTCATTAATTATGGTCAACTGCCAATTTTCGCACCATGCACAACGACATCTTCGGGTATTAGAACGTTCACGTGATCACTGATACTACCATCGTTGAACAACTGAGATATATTCTGTGGCAATTCTCCAAAAGGAACATCCAGTTACGTGGAAGGCAAAAATATGACCCCTTTAAAACTCGTTCAGTGGGCTGTAGGAAGCACAAAAGTTTCTCCGTGCCATGGTTGTCTGCTTGCTTTACACGTTTGCACTGCACTCAGCCTTCTAGCTGTAAGCATTGACTGATATAGGCTAGAGACAAGTGGCGCCATGGTAGCTATGCAAATACTGTACCTGTGTCCGCAGCTCGGGCTCTTGCGGTAGCGTTCTCGCTTCCTGCGCACGGGGTCCCGGTTTCGATTCCCGGCGGGGTCAGGGATTTTCTCTGCCTCAAGATGACTGGGTGTTGTGTGTCTTTCATCATCAATTAATCCTCATTCACTCGAAAGTCGCAGTAGTGGCGTTAAAGAACTTGTGGAGCGGCGGCCGAACCGCCCGCGAGGGGTCTCCCGGCGACCAATGTCATACTCTCATTATTATTATCATTACTCTATCTGTGAGTGGATGACGTTGAAAGTATTATCAGTACACCTACTATGCCGACATCGGACCAAAATCGACGTCTTATTTCCAGGTATACTATTTTTTTATTTGTGTGTGTGTGTGTGTGTGTGTGTGTGTGTGTGTGTGTGTGTGTGTGTGTGTGTATGTGTCATTCATACTGTCTCCGTTTCCTTCCAGTGACACTTTTTTCTTTTTGTCTCTCCCATAGCCGCTGTCTTCATCCCATTCTCTCGCTCTTCCTCCAAAAATGGTTCAAACGGCTCTGAGCACTATGGGACTTAACTGCTGAGGTCATCAGTCCCCTAGAACTCAGAACTACTTAAACCTAACTAACCTAAGGACATCACATACATCCATGCCCGAGGCAGGATTCGAACCTGCGACCGTAGCACTCGCGCGGTTCCAGACTGTAGCCCCTAGAACCGCTGGGCCACTCCGGCTGGCCAGGCTGGTACAGGATGGTGTGCTGTTTATACAGTGTGATACAAATTCCTATTGTAGGCTTTTAGGAGTAGTAGATGGGACTCAGTATATGACGTTTTGATAAGTAACTCGTGTCCAAAAACGTAGCTTTTGGATATGAAATAAGTTGAGGACCGGATCACTTCCACTTCTCCCGCTTCGTAGTACTCACATCACGGAGACAATGAGCTCTGATCTGCATGCTGTAGGAACACACGGCACAGACCACGTATCGAGTACCTGTCCTCGGGTTCTCTTCCACACGACGAAGGACGCCTTCTTGAAAGTTGACAGTGCAAGCGCGTCCGTGGAGCACCACAGCCATTTCTCCTAGCTCATAATGTACCAACAGTTTCTCACAATCGCTGTAGTCGGACGGTCGGACGAGGGCGTTATATGATGTCATAATTACAACGGGGACTGACGACGGTGCCGTCTACTCAGCTAGTGCGCATAACATGAAGTGGGAGATCTGTAAATGATCCGAATTTCAGACTTATTTATCGCAACTGATACAGTTCCGGACTTCGGTTTACTGTCAGAACTATGTCTACTAAGCCCCCTCTACAGCCCTCACCAGGCTGGGTAACACTAATTCTGAATCACTCTGTGTAAAATGAATTCCGAAGGTAAATAGTTTACACAGTTCATTTTCATACTTCGACATATATACGTAAATTGACACGTATCGGTAACAAATAAGAGCGAATCATATAAGGTTAAAACAAAATCTTTCCAACAAAATACAAGTTCTCTTTACACCTCTGCACAAAAAAATTCACTACAGTTTTATTCGACATACACTGTATACCAAAAATATCGGTCTTTGGTTTGCAAGTACAAAGAATTTTCAAGACAGCCTTTGCAAGCGTGACGTACCCGTTATACAGAGACAGTGCCTCATAAAGATTTATTGGTAAAATACACTCCTGGAAATTGAAATAAGAACACCGTGAATTCATTTTCCCAGGAAGGGGAAACTTTATTGACACATTCCTGGGGTCAGATACATCACATGATCACACTGACAGAACCACAGGCACATAGACACAGGCAACAGAGCATGCACAATGTCGGCACTAGTACAGTGTATATCCACCTTTCGCAGCAATGCAGGCTGCTATTCTCCCATGTAGACGATCGTAGAGATGCTGGATGTAGTCCTGTGGAACGGCTTGCCATGCCATTTCCACCTGGCGCCTCAGTTGGACCAGCGTTCGTGCTGGACGTGCAGACCGCGTGAGACGACGCTTCATCCAGTCCCAAACATGCTCAATGGGGGACAGATCCGGAGATCTTGCTGGCCAGGGTAGTTGACTTACACCTTCTAGAGCACGTTGGGTGGCACGGGATACATGCGGACGTGCATTGTCCTGTTGGAACAGCAAGTTCCCTTGCCGGTCTAGGAATGGTAGAACGATGGGTTCGATGACGGTTTGGATGTACCGTGCACTATTCAGTGTCCCCTCGACGATCACCAGTGGTGTACGGCCAGTGTAGGAGATCGCTTCCCACACCATGATGCCGGGTGTTGGCCCTGTGTGCCTCGGTCGTATGCAGTCCTGATTGTGGCGCTCACCTGCACGGCGCCAAACACGCATACGACCATCATTGGCACCAAGGCAGAAGCGACACTCATCGCTGAAGACGACACATCTCCATTCGTCCCTCCATTCACGCCTGTCGCGACACCACTGGAGGCGGGCTGCACGATGTTGGGGCGTGAGCGGAAGACGGCCTAACGGTGTGCGGGACCGTAGCCCAGCTTCATGGAGACGGTTGCGAATGGTCCTCGCCGATACCCCAGGAGCAACAGTGTCCCTAATTTGCTGGGAAGTGGCGGTGCGGTCCCCTACGGCACTGCGTAGGATCCTACGGTCTTGGCGTGCATCCGTGCGTCGCTGCGGTCCGGTCGCAGGTCGACGGGCACGTGCACCTTCCGCCGACCACTGGCGACAACATCGATGTACTGTGGAGACCTCACGCCCCACGTGTTGAGCAATTCGGCGGTACGTCCACCCGGCCTCCCGCATGCCCACTATACGCCCTCGCTCAAAGTCCGTCAACTGCACATACGGTTCACGTCCACGCTGTCGCGGCATGCTACCAGTGTTAAAGACTGCGATGGAGCTCCGTATGCCACGGCAAACTGGCTGACACTGACGGCGGCGGTGCACAAAAGCTGCGCAGCTAGCGCCATTCGACGGCCAACACCGCGGTTCCTGGTGTGTCCGCTGTGCCGTGCGTGTGATCATTGCTTGTACAGCCCTCTCGCAGTGTCCGGAGCAAGTATGGTGGGTCTGACACACCGGTGTCAATGTGTTCTTTTTTCCATTTCCAGGAGTGTATGTCGACTAAAAACGTAGATGACTTCAGAAGCCTAGCGGCGACCCAAAAACCCTTTTCATCTGTCCACTACGTCCGGTGATGCAACACTTACACCTCGAATTTTACATATACGGAAGACCCAAAGAAACCTGTACACCCGCCTAATATCGTGTAGGGCCCTTCGAGCACGAAGAAGTACAGCAACACGACGTAGCATGGGCTTGACTAATGTCTGAAGTAGTGCTGGAGGGAACTGACACCACGAATGCTGCAGGGATGACCATAAATCGGTAAGAGTACGAAGGGGGTGGAGATCTCTTCTGAAAAGCACTTTGCAAGGTATCCCAGATACGCTCAATAATGTTCACGTCTGGAGAGTTTGGTGGCCTGCGGAGGTGTTTAAACTCAGAAGAGTGTTCCTGGAGCCACTCTGTAGCAATTCTGGACATGTGGGGTGTCGCATTGTCCTGCTGGAATTGCCCAAGTCCGTCGAAATGTAGAATGCACATTAATGGATACAGGTGATCAGACAGAATGCTTACGTACGTGTCACCTGTCAAAGTCGTATCTAGACGCATCAGAGGCCCCATATCACTCCAACAGCACACGCCTCACATCATTACAGAGCCTGCACCAACTTGGTCCCCTGCTTACATGCAGGGTCCAAGGATTCATGAGGTTGTCTCACTACCCGTACACTTCCATCCACTCGGTACAATTTGAAACGAGACTCGTACGTTGGGGTAATATGTTCCCAGTCATCAACAGTCCTATGTCAGTGTTTACGGGCCCAGGCGAGGCGTAACGCTTCGTGTCGTGCAGTCATCATGGACACACGAATGGGGCTTCGGCTCCGAAAGCCCATATCGATTATGTTTCGATGGTTCGCAAGCTGACACTTGTTGATGGTCCAGCAATGAAATATGCAATAGTTTGCGGAAAATTTGCACTACTGTCACACTGAACGATTCTCTCAAGTCGTCGGTCCCGTTCTTGAAGGATCTTTTTCCGACTGTAGCGATGTCGGAGACTTGATGTTTCCCAGGGTCCTGATATTCACGGTACATTCGTGAAATGACCATATGGGAAAATTCCCACTTCAACGGTACCTCGGGGATGCTGTGTCCCATCTCTCATGCGCCGACTATAACACCACGTTCAAACTCACTTAAATCTTGATAACCTACCATTGTCGCAGCAGTAACCGATCTAACAACTGAACCAGGCACCTTTAGTCTTATTATACACTTGGCGACCGCAGCGCTGTATTCTGCCTGTTTATATGTCTGTATTTAAATACCAGTACCTGTAATAGTTTCCTTGGCACTTCAGTGTACTTTACGTACGGAAGTACGGAAACTTTCAGCCACTGTATGTCTTTGACGGATAATGATATGGAAAAAGTTTCAAAGTTCATCTTAAGAACACATCATAAAAATTTCAAGGATTCATCATGAATACAAATTATAGAAGTGTCCATTCCTACAACTAGAAATTTTGGTACCCAAAAATCATAGTTTTGTCGAGTCTGTGTTACGAGAATAATCCCAAAAGTAAGGTCTCTTATTTTTATATAAGTACATAGACCTGTTTATTTCTACAATGGCTTACATCAGTTTACAGCTTGAACATTTAGCTATTTTTCGACATAATCACTATGTCTGTCGATGCATTTTTGTAGACGCTGTGGCAGTTTTTGTATGTCAATATGATACCAGCTCACCACCATGCTGTTCAGAAAGTTATGAACCTCTTCTTTCATCTCTTCATCGGAGCTGAATCACTTTCCGGCCAAATGATCTTTTAACGTAGGGAACTGTGTGCCAAGTCATGACTATAGGGTGGGTGGGTGATTATGTTCCACTGAAAACGTTGCAGTAGGGCAACGGCTGTGTAAGTATTTAAATTTTGACTCTGTACCATAGAATAACTACAGTATGACCGTTCTTCCGACTGGTATCCAAATGATCGCTAGGCGAAGCTTTATCTCATATCTCTATGGTCTATGGAATTCCAGCTACGACGCCTGAAAAATCTCATTTTCGTGGGCGACTTTTAGGAAATAATTGTACTGTGCACTGTCGTGCACGGACCGACAAGTACTGGTATTTCGGACATTTCATTATAGGAACTTTCTTCTAGGTTTGATCAGTACTCCTACCTATAGGAATTTGTCACACCTTATTAATAATATCGTGTAGTTGCTTGCAACCATAACTAGTTGACACAAATGAGGTAAACGCTACCTTCTGATTAACTGCAGATTTACTTTTGCGACATATTAAGATACATAAGGATTTGAAACTATTGACTTCCGTTATTCTTATTCTTCACGGAAGGCCAGAAGACAGTGAATTTTTTTCAGTATGCACAAATAAGTAATACACGTTTCGCAGAGAACCCTGTAATTCGACGTTTTGCCTTTACCATTCTTTTCTGATACAGTAGGTCACTATCCAAAATTGCTTGGCAAACAGCTCAACTTTGAAAGTTAAGGAAAGTATCTACATATCGGTGACTTTTGGATACTAATCATATAGATATAGCTCTAAACATAGCTACGGTATTTAGGTTTTCCGTGATTTCCCTGAAACGCTTCAGGCAAATGCCGGAATGGTTCCCCCATCTTGTGCTCCGTCTGCAATGACCTCGTTGTCGACTGGACGTTAAACGCTAATCTCCTCCTTGTACATATAACTACAGTACAAACCCGGGAATAAGAGAAGGTGAAACTTTATGAACTTCAGAACTGCTTGTTATAGACCACTGGTTGTTGCTACAAAAAATCATCGTCAGGATCGCTACAGGATCCATTCACAAGGAAACAATCCACTTCGACAAGTCGATTCATGTCCTAAAAGCTTATATACTGGAAGAATAAACGAAAAGAAACACAGTGTCAAAATTTTAGCTGCTAAGAGCACTGCAAGGATTTTCTATAAATTTTTAAATTTTCCAAATTCTTGCTCGTCTGGTAGCTACAAATGTCTACACCCCTGCTGAAACTGTAGCAGACAGTGTATAAGCTACGCAGCTGTCACATATCCTTGACTGGCGGTGCGTCGGTAAACAGAGTCATTCTGGACCTGGAGAACTTCAATGTTCCTGTAGCTTTGTGGTCGTTCATTGGTTCATGTTAGTACTACTGGTTAGCTGGTAATGGAGAAGATAGCAGTCATTGTTGTACTAGGAGGACATAGTAGAGAATGGGAATCCTTTAGAGTTTTGGAGCTTGCTGACCCAGATGTCTTACCAGTGGCTGCCACACAGGGAAGTGATAACACAGTATATAGTAAGGCATTATTATGAGTAGTGGTCAAACGGGGGTGTACTTCAAACGGTAATCTATATATATAGAAAGTCAGGAAACCAGGTTTGTTCACTAAGGAATTTAGGAAACCAGTAATGCAGTTTTGAACGATAATACAGATGTTCCTAAAGTGGTTCAGACAGTGGAGTTTGCAGGTAATGGTGAAGCTTTAGTGCATGCATGTTCCATAAACTTCTGTGGCAACTGGCACTCACTTAGCTTCGCAGAGTGGAACATTAGATTCAGAAACTGCAATAAGTGTCGATTTGCAAGTGAGAGAGGAGGACTGTGTAAATCACTACAGAATACTCATGGAGAGATTGGCCTCTATTCATCATTAGTCACTGATCGCAAATCAGTTTGCACAATTTGAAAAATTGAAGACTAACAACAGAGTACAATTCGAAATATTACAGGCTATACAAGGAAACAATTTCACAATTTAAAGTTTAGTTACAGTAATAACTATCAAGACTGAGTAGGGAACTATCCGACAAAACATCAAATGGTGTGAATAATAAAGCAAATAAACTGAAGGAACAATAGAGGACTACAGATAAGTTGAGAGAACAGATTGAAAATATTTATATGGAGCAGCATGCCAGTGTTAGTGCAATACATGTGCAATTCTAGATAGTAAAACAGAAATGTGAGAACGCTGGAGACGAGGTATCAAGGAAATTTACTCATCTGGGCAGACAATGAAGTTACATGGAGAATATGTTAATAGAATTTCAAATAATAAACGTAAACCTTCAACTAATAAGGATGGTAATAGTCAATTTCAGTTAGCTGTTAATGAATAAAGCAAAGAGCTACAAAAATATTTTCAAAATTTATTACAGTAGTGTGAAAAGAATGATAGAAATGATAGAAAGGCTTGAAGTGGTGCATAGTCAAGATGCTATTGTTCAAATTGAGGAGCAAATTTCTACTCATGCTACATTATTACGAAGTTTAGGCAAGAAACTGAGGAGTTAAGACTTAGCATTGTGAAAGAGGTACAGAGGGCAAAAAGGAGATTAAACAGACGTAAAATAAAATGGATGAGTTGGGTCCCTCAGCGGCTCAGTTAGTAGTTCATACTGAACAGAAGTCCAGTGGCGCAGTTACTGTCTCTGGAGGAATCAGAGGAAGTAAGGTCATTATTAAGGTCAAATCTAGATTAACAGAAGAAGGGAATTAACTGAAGATTTAAATGAGAGATTGTCAAAGACCTAAGAGCAACTCTGTTATTAGAAGTTATATGGACAATGATGATGCAGACTCAGATCATGGATAAGAACGACATCTAGTCTCATTATGAGAGGAGGACGAACATTCGAACTCATAAATTCTTAGGAGGAATGTGTGCTATGAAGGCATGTCTCAATCTGATTACTTTTATTTCTTATGTATAAAATGTTTCATGTATTTCGAAATTCAGCAATGCTACTCATCCTTGTGTTTGGTTGCAACAATTTGATTTTTCACTTTCACCTACTTGGCCTGCAGGTCACAAGATTTAATTCGGTGTGGACCCTAGGATGTCTACCAGATGTGTGCATGTACATAAATTCACAATGTGAGTCGCGTGTAGAGTTCAATCATTGGTTCTTGTCTGCATACTGATGAGAGGAAACACAATACAGAATTAAATATGGAATTCTAATGATGCAAAATCTCCACAACACTGGTTTCAACGATTCTTCACACCTCTACGAACGTATATTATCAAAAATTCAATTCTTCTATAATCATTATAGTCCTACAGATCTGGTTTGTACTTGTCGTATGAAACTTCCTACATAGTTGTGTTCAACTGTCCTTTCTGGTAAAGTGAAAAGTGATCTGAAAGAGTTCAGTACCTACTATAGAAGTTCGTGTATGGCAGCAACGATGAAACTCGTTGAGGTACGACTGGTGATTTCTTGTTTATTTGGATCATAAAAGTCAAGGAAGTATGAATTACGGGAGCATTAGAATCGACGTAGTTCAAGACATAAGTAATATGGGAATTGTAGGCAGTGGCATCAGGTTGAGAGGCCTCACTGAACAGAAATGGTAACTCTAGATGAGGTAGGGATAGTAGAATGGTAGGCATTTTTGTAATTATCGAGGAAATACAGGTAAAGGTAGAGACAGTCGCTAGAATGAGAGTAATTCACATTGTGGAGATGGGTTCAGTTGACCCAATGAATAACGTGTGTGTGAAAGTCTTCCACCACGTGTCTGACAGTTGCAATCTACACCCAATAAGGTTGAAAATGTGATGGACAATAGCAGAAAACAGGCAAACGTTAGATTTTGAAGAGGTGAGGGAAGTTTTCCTCGACAAGAGACAGGAAAATGTGCATTCTTTGGTGAGTAGTCAGATGTCAGATGTCCATGTTGAGTGAGGTGGCATTTCAGAGTTAGGAAGGTGTAGGTTATTTGGCCTATTTTTCCTTTGCAAGATACTGAGATGTAGGGGGCAATACTTGGGTAGATGATTGAAGCGATAGCTGTGTGTTGAAATTTTGTGCCAAAGTAAGACGTTCCATGAAAATTTTGTGATTGCGTCTACGTTGATGATTAATGTCGTATTGGGCATTGAATTTTGGTCCGCAGACCAAGCAGTGATAGACCTGGGCTCCAGAGAAGTGGTACTTAAGTGTACAGTGTCTACATCGAAGTTGTGTTTTAATGATTGTGTCATTAAAAATGAGAGTTCGAACCACTGCCTTAAGTTTCTCAGGAGGTCTAGGTTGTCTTTTGAATCAAAGTCTGTTGTGAATGACGGTGTAACTGATGCAATTCTAGAACCAGATTGACAAATGGGTGTTTGTATTGAACAACAAATACAGCACAGACTGACAGTATCAAGGTGGCAGATGAGACAGTCAAATGAAGTTTGAGGTAAAGTAGTGTCATTCTTCACTGCCCTCTGAATTTCCTGATAAAATGAAGTGATTTTCATAATAAAATTAAAAGACATAAAAGATTTTTCGTCAGACCATATCGTATACTATTGTACAAGGAAAATGTTAAAATGGAAACAGAGAAGATGCTACAGCAAATGGTGAGTAAATGTGCGGTAAGGTCCTACAACAATCCTCTGCTACTTTGTCAATGATGGGAAGTAGTGGCTGAAAATGGAAATGGGTAAAGTTGAATTCTAATGAGACGCTTATGCGGTGGCCGAGCGCTTCTAGGCGCTTCAGTCCGGAACCGCGCGACTGCTACGGTCGCCAGATCGAATCCTGGCTCACTCATGGATGTGTGTGATGTCCTTAGGTTAGTTAGCTTTAAGTAGATCTAATTTATAGGGGACTGATGAGATCAGTCCCATAGTGCTCAGAGCCATTTGAACCATTTTTGAACCATCTAATGTATATTAGATTTTGATGTAACTGTCATGTTGTGAATGACTGCATAATGAAATGCTAGTCCCTGTAATCTGACAAGGAATGAAGATAGTAGTGGAAGACAAGCTGAAAAGCAATATTACAGCGGTACTAACAGTGACTAAAATCCAGTGTAGTTCAAACCAATGTGATGGAGTCTGAAGTGCAGCATGGGTGTCTTTGTAAAGACGTGGTTGTGAGAAGTGGAATTTGTTTAAAGTTTACCTTACAATATGTGCTGATTGCATCGTATGTTTTTTCCATTTTCGTCACCAGTATTTCTCCTGAGGAAGAGTGGATTTTCTCAGAAAGGATACTGGTTAATATGGTTACGGGTTTAGTGTGACATTTCTTGAAAATATGACCGACAGCCAGTGAAGGTGTTCTTGGACGACACATTTATTGCAAACCTTGAACTCAGCCGTATTGCACTGTTATTACCAATGCAATGCAAACATAAAGCACTTTTTCGCAATACCTGATGATTTGAGTGCACTTCAACGACAGAAAACATCGCTTTTCAACGAGAGTTAACGAACGTAAATGCATCTATGCGTGACACCATGGGTATTGTTCAAGCACGGCGTAAGTAACAGAGGCGCTGTGTCAATCAAACCACTGGTGGTGTAGTAGGGAAAGCTGGATCGCTATTGGTGTTACCTGGACAACGCCGTCACCTTCTCTCCAATGAGCCAAACGTCAAAAGTCGCAACTAATTTTAAACGCAGTATAGTTACTATGATGCTGATGTGTACATGACATTGGAAGTTGGTGTAAGAAATGTAGTTCGTTGTACCTAGAACATGTGGAAATAGTCTGGTCCCATGGGCTACAACACTTCTGACCAGATTAGGTAGTAAACAATTACAAAATACTATAAAGTCTTTATGGAAATTATGTATTATTAATGTAAATGTGCTTATGACATTTTGTTAGAATAAGAGTTGAGCAGAGTATTCAGCGTAATATAATGAATCATTATAGTTATTATATGATAATAACTAATGTTTTTTAAGCCGCAGAATCATTTTATTGTTCATGTCCAAAATTTTTTATGGTGCCAGAGTGCCGGTTGGAATGTGAGTTACTTATACTACAGATGTAATGAATATCAGGTCAGCGTTACCACTGAACCCCTGAGCAAGGAAAACAAAAATGCCAAGGCCGTGCTACATAACAAGGAAATGTGAAGTAACACTTCGCAACTTCAGAGCTAGAGCACCACTGGAAAGTCAATCACAGTTAGAAATACTCGAGCTCAGTGATCCAGAATAATTGCTGAATTACCAGAGGGAGGCAACGAATGCTGATGTGATCGGTAAGTGACAGCAAAAGCGATTATGAACCTAGAGCCACGACGTCGAAGGTACGGGCTTGGCCTCTTAAATAACGATGCTTTCGGAGCCCAAAGATACATTCAGTCATGCTGCGATTTGTCGCCAGAACCACAGAGTGTGACGGGCTATTGTAATTGAGTGCAACGACGGCAAGCTGATCGATCACTGTCTGCATGCTACCACCTTTCTGATGTAAACACTGAGAAGCAGTCAACCTGATGCATACTACAGTCGTGGTCTGCCGTTGCTGCCCGCTGGAACATCGTGGATGAAGAGATGACTGTCATGTTGCCAGCCCTTCTCAATCAAGGGACACTGTGGTTGATGTGCAAGCTACCATCTTCACACCGACTCCATGGCCCAGTCATGAACATCTACTGAAGTCTTGATCAATCCATAGTGGATGAGCAAAGCCTAGTCTTCACATCAACTGACACCATAGGCCAAAGTCGGCTGTCCTCACCTTAGCATGCCACGGACTGTTTTCTAGAGGTTGAGCTGGAAGAATTTATGGCCAGACGACACCTTTTCGTCATCCCTACTGCCGCCAGCACACGGCTGTAGTTAACTGACCTTTGGGGCAATGTCACATGGCATTTTTTCGTAGCACTTGCTTACACCTGGCTGTCTACTGACACTCTGAAAGCACTCAGCACAAGAAATCAATGTTATTGCAAATGCCGTTGTGTCACTGACGACTCCAGGCATAATCCGGACCAATCATCCACCCTCTGTGACTGGCCTACTGCTCACAATGCAATCGCAGCTCTCTTGGTCATATTTTATGTTTAAATTGTTTATTTATGTTGCACGTAATAATATAAGTAAATGTAAGGGAGGAGGTGACCAGAGTGACCTCACAAACGCTGAGAATGATAAAGCAAACTATTCTATTTTATGGACCAAGCCAAATAATGGAACACTGAGAGGTTTCCTGAAAATTACAAGAGCAAACAGTTTCCATCTAAGTAACCAAGACATAGCCAAATCTATTCAGATGAACCTTGAATCACTGTGTGATACCTTTCTAACATTCTGCGTGGTGTCTGTTCTAAGTCGTGTCTCCCTACCACTTTCGCGCAACGACGCTCTGAGCGTGTTTTTTAGGGAATTGACTAGTTTGAACTTGGGACCTGTTGCTGGTAAGGAGACGCCAGACCACACATGAGATGTAGAATTCGGAAGAGTTCAGTGAGACTAGCGATGATATAACCAAATACTTAATGATTTCAGCGTCAGCTCCACTGCACTCCCTGTAAAAGAATCTTAATACTAACTAAATTTAGTTGAAGGGCTTCAAGGCTTTCCTATTTTTAATCAGCTGGTAAAATAACGTCGAAAAAGCAGTTAAGTTTACCATTGGAAATTTTATTCTACTCACAAAACATTGTTTATAAATTGCACTATTGATAAAAGGAAATATTTTAATACAGGACGATAAAAACCAACTGCGTTCAACAAAAATGTGTTCTACACTGGATCGAAGGATGACCTATGCCATATCACATCTATAATCTAGGTTTAAATTAAGTTTCACAAAAGAGAAAACTATCAAAATGGTCTACAGTGACCCTCAATTATCTTTAATTACTTATCTAACTTGTTGTAAATTACAGTGGCTGATGTGGCTTCTCAATAATTATATAACAGAAAAATCATCGCGTTTCAGATTTTAACTTACTTAGCAAATGTGAATACCATGAGCTTCCATTGACGATCGACACTAATATTACGTAAAAAAGGGGATGTAACAGATGAGACTTCTGCAGTTCTGAGTGAAGCCTTATGCGCTCAAAAATATGGCATCGCATGCGTTCTTTACCTTGCCGGTGTTCGTCAGGGGACGGCGGCTGGCGCAGCTCCATACAGCTCACTGTCTCGGAAGCAACGCTGTCCTAACTTCTCCTTACTACAATTTACCGAAGTTGGCTTAAAAAAAACTATCTGGCTGTGTTTTCATCTGACCAGTCAGGGTCTCAATGTTAACCTTAAGCTCCGCCTACAAAAATTCTGTCTATCCAATGAGAAACGTTATACTTTTCGTGGTGGGGTAATGTTTTTAACGTTTGCAAAGTAACAGAGACGCGAAAAAGTCTCACGCTAAAACTTGCGGTTGGTGTGGCCCTTTTAGTGTTATTGTAAGATCTATACTGTTGTTCT
This sequence comes from Schistocerca americana, assembly GCF_021461395.2. Classification (NCBI taxonomy): domain Eukaryota; kingdom Metazoa; phylum Arthropoda; class Insecta; order Orthoptera; family Acrididae; genus Schistocerca; species Schistocerca americana. The sequence goes on along the minus strand of NC_060125.1, from coordinate 307,972,022 downwards.
GGAGGGCTCTGGCCTTTAACATGGGCTGGGGGGTGGTCCTGGTGGTTAGCTGACGACGTGCGTGTCCGTCCCTTATCGTAGGGCCTTCTAGCTTAACACGGTTCTGCTCTTGGGTTCTGTTCTCGTTTCTCCCCTCGGAACTGCGTCTGTCTTACGGTGGGAAGGTATGACATGCATTTAGGCATTCTTGTGTTAGTCTGTGGTATTCCATTTGCTCACTCGTTACTCATATTACTTTGGTTAATTTGATATCACGATTTATTCGGAGCTATGTGATATACCACTGGATTTGCTTATCATGTCAGGGATTTCATGGAAGGTGTTAGATATGCCTGACACCTTACACCCTGTGCAACACGTTTCAAGTATATAAACAAAATCTTCCTTCCTAGCCCCCACAATTCGGTGAACTATGACTGACATTAAATAAGTAATGCAGCACTTTGTTTCAGAAAGCATGTTGCTTTTATTCAGGATCCAAGACATCATATTATTCCCCACACTTTTGGCTACAGAACCATATTTTTCAATATAATCTCCGTTCAGTGCGACGGCCTTACTGTGGTGCTCTGGCCTTTCGTCACTCCACGTGGCTCTCTGCTTGGAATGCACCTCCATTACGGAGGCCATTTTGAAGGATACATACAGCGCTGCCACCCAACAGAGCTTCATGGAACTATAGGGGCTGATGCGGGAATATTCAACAATTTCCCTTAATAAGTTCTGCATTTGTCCAAACTAAATTGGCTGAGAAAAATATTGTGTTGCATTACTTATTGAATGCCTTTCATATTATGTGGTACATGCCTTTTGCAGCTGCAAATTTTTGCACTAAACAGTACAGGGGATCAATGTTTTCTGTTTATGGACAAACTTGGTTAAATAATACTCTGTACGACTGCAGGGGCTTTGTAATTTATCGTAAAATTTTGTAGATAATGTCCTATCAACAATTTGCACTTGCAACCAATGCCTAATATTTGAACAGACCAAACTGAGATATTCTATTGTATTACTAAGCAAAATCTGAATGCTTTGTTGTTATATCACTGATGTCAAAATCTTCCCATTCAGCACTGTAAACCTACTGTGCATTCCCTATGAAGCTAGAAATGACATGACCTTTCTAGTTTTAAATGGCCGTTTTATGACTGTTTAACTTTTTCCGTTGTATCCAGATTTTTCCATCGATCTGGTGGTTTTAAGTATTTAATATGTATCTGATTTAACTCTCATGAAGTTACAGAGACAATAATGTAATACCTTTTAGTATGTTAATTTCTACCATTTAATCATTTCTACCATTTAAATTAGAGGGTCCAAAAACACCATTCAGGAGAAGGGTATTTGTATATTTATGATAATTAAGTTGTACATGTGAATTGGCATACCTAACATTTAGTTTTTAGGAATATACTTAAGCCTGAGCTTTCACATGTTGTAACTGGATGTTTCAACTGTATCACAGCCACAATAAGACTTTATATTTTAGTTAACTTACTACACTATGCAATTATATACTTTTGTGTTGTTTAGGTGTGTTGTCAATGAATATTTCAATAGAATCACAGCCACAGTGAGACCACTGTTTTAGTTAATTATTCTATATATTCAATAACGTACTTTTGTATTACTTACACGTATTGTCAATGGGTCATTGAATTGCATCACTACTGTAGTGAGGCAATAGGTTTTGATTTATTTTATATATTTCCTCATTTTTGTAAAGATTACTAATTTATGCCTTTTATGCTAGAGCTTATTCAGCCTAAGTATTTGCGAAACAATGGCATTAATGTAAATAATTTTGATTCTGTTGCAGTCTTATTTTCAGTATGGATAACTTCTCTCAAGTATCATTTCAAGATCGTTATTACACTATATTAAATAAGCATTTCAATTGTAAAATGGATGTTAATGTCTATACTCAGACTTTAGAAAATCATTACATCCACGAAGATGGATGATAATTTCAAAAGGAGCGTGTTGTAGTTTGACAAGTGAAAACAGATTTGGCCTCACTATACAGAACTCACAAGATGCAACTGCTCAAGTCTTTCTAAAGTGCCAGAACACGGCAGTAATTCGTATACTTGTAACATAAAGCATTACAGATCTGTGACGTGTGCCAAATACAGCAATTATCTGGGAGTGTTCAAAATCTGTTGAGCTCTTCGATAGTGGTAAAATAATTATTAATCCATTCTGCGATGAATGTCTATTACTCTTATTTGAAATGAAATGGAAGGGCCTCTGACTTGAAACACGATTTTAGCAGTAAATAGATTTAATAATTGCTGATATTTCCTACATAACAAGATTGGAGACAATGTAAACGTACTCTTGTGGAGAAAACTCTCACATTTTGTGGAATGTATACACACATTAAAACATAGTCCCGCTCTGGAGGTCGAATATTTATCTATAATATGTTCTATGCTTGTTCTGTCATTTAAGATACACGGCTGTCAAACCGACTTATAGCTTCAACTTACCCTTAATATTTCTGCGTTCCTTCAGAACCTAGAAAATTATTTGTAATACACACCACAATAGTTTTTATCAACGCAGTACTTACAAACACAAGAAAAAAATCATCTGTTCTGGCTCTCATCACAACCACTCTTACATAAATGAGCTGTTATCTGTTGTTTACTGACCCGCACGTTACGGTGAAGTGATGTTTTCCTTTATTTATTTATTTTTTGCTGCAGTTTCCGCTGCTCGTTGTGATATATTAGTTCTGAAGTTTCCTCGTTTCAGTGACGACTCACATTGGTAATCGTTGGGCACTGATATGCGAGCATATTTATCTGCAGTCGTAGTGAACATCAGTGAAACTTGTCAGAGAATCTGCATCGATGTGATATTATTTAAACCAGCCATTCTGTACCTGTTACAGGTGTCATTCATCACGGATACTGCTGCCCAGTAGTATAAAATAACACATGAGTATGTGATCGCATAGCTAGCTGCATTTTGTTGTAGTATTCTGCGCTGATCTTCATAAACCCATCTGTTATTCATTTTTACTAACTTACCCCGCGGGATCGTATTTGCAAATATATTGCGATTTGTGTGAACCAAATTTCTTTCAGTATTTAGGAAGCAGGTAAAAACTACGGTAGATACAAAAAACTGGTTGAAGAAATAGACACCCAAACAGAACTGCATTATAACCTTCAAAATTGTAAGACACGATGAAGTTAGTGTCTGGTTACTTCCAGTAGTGAACGTAATCTTCGGTTTGCGAGGGAAAATTGCTGAATGTGGAAACTGCCAAGTGTCTTAACAAAATACATGGTATGATGCGTGTGAGTTGCATTGTATATTTTGTTATGATTGATAGTCTCTTTCCTACTGTGATGTGGCCGTCCATATAGTTCCATATTGTATTCATATCTACTCGGTGTGATGCGTGTGAGGTGCTTTGTACTTTTTCTTACGATTAGCAGTCTTTCTACTGCTGTGATTTGGGATACCATATAGTTCATTTCCGAACCTTCCTATTGCTATTTTATCTAAAGTCGTAGATAATTCATTTCTACTGTCAACAATTTGCCTAACTTCCAGTTCATCCCCTTCGATGCTCCTTGAATTGCCCTCTATTTCCGCGTTCCTTAGTAAATGTCCTGCTAACATGCTCCTATTTTCTGACAACGATATTCCACGAATTTCTTTTCTTGCTCACTCATTCAAGTCATCAAATTTAATTTCGCATGGAGTCATCACAAAGCAACAACTGTCAACTTCTTTTTCTGCTTTTAACTTATGCTGTACCTATGCCCTTCATAAATTTCATATTTTAGACGTGCTTCAATAACTCCTTATTCAGACGTACGCTAGTGCTTTATTGCAGTATAATACTTTGGTTGAAATAAGCGTACTCTATGCAAAAGATCCCCTTTCCTTCTGATATCGTGTGTTTGTATCTGCTTCGATTCCTTCCATAATTTTTACTTACACTAGACCACAGGCCTCTTTTCTACTGCCTCATTTTTTTTTTGTTTTCTTTTTCTTTATTTGGAGATCTATGCTACGTTTTCCCGCTTTCCATGCTCTAATTCTATAAATTCACTTAGTGGAATTACAACTGCGATTATTAATATTGAGCCGGCCGAAGTGGCCGTGCGGTTAAAGGCGCTGCAGTCTGGAACCGCAAGACCGCTACGGTCGCAGGTTCGAATCCTGCCTCGGGCATGGATGTTTGTGATGTCCTTAGGTTAGTTAGGTTTAACTAGTTCTAAGTTCTAGGGGACTGATGACCTCAGCAGTTGAGTCCCATAGTGCTCAGAGCCATTTGAACCATTTTATTAATATTGGCTGATTGAGATTTACTGATTCACGATTCTTTTCTTTTCAGTTCCCTCATTTATTCATAAGAGTATAAATTACAAAACAGTCCAATAAGTTGCATTTCTTCGCACTACAATCTATATAATTGTATTGTTGATAGTTCACGTTCATTTGTTTCACTTGTGCATTTTGTATAATCTAGAGTACTGAATGTGTCTGTCCTTAATACTTGCTGCTCTCACTTTTCTGTCTTCATTGCCTGTACGTCGCCCTAGATACTAAGACATTTTTTAATTCTATCAGTGCGACGTAAACACTAGTTTAACTTACAGATTTATAACCCAAGTCCTACGGGACATATATGTGATTCTAAGAATTAATCAATTTCTTTGTATCTTCAGTTACTTACATTTAAACCTATATATCAGTTAGCCATTCGTGTGTTTTAGACGTCCCTTAGATATCTTTAGTCTAGTACCTAGTCATTTAATGCCGCGATAAACTCTGTTCTTAAGGGTCAAACAGGAAATATAATTTGAATAACTAAAATGCAGATGTCAAGCGTAAAATCTAAACATTGTGAGAACAGTTGACGCAGAGTTCCCTACAGACACGTTTGTTTTTCAGGTCTAGTTGCGATTAAGAAATTGCTTAGGGCCGAGAGTAAAGAAGCGAGTAGGAGCAGGAGAGGTGAAGCACTTCGGTACTGCATGTGACTTTAACACTTTTAATAGAGTCAAATACATAAGTAAATATCAAACACATACATAACTTTGGCTAGAATGAGCACGTAGGTTTGAAGCCGTAGTCCATGTATAATCCTATGAAATTACAATGACTGTTGTGTATAATCTCAAAACTAACAAAAACTCGTTGCAGTCCAAATTTTAACTGAGCGTAACTAATACAAAGTCTCAATAAAAATCTAACCCACTCGGTAGTAAAAGCGATCTTTCCATCCCGTCTGCTCTTGAAAAAATGGGCCGAAATCAATACAGCACTCCGTGAGCTCCACAGGGTCGGCCAGAGGGCTATGTGGTCGGTGTTGTGAGTCTTCTCTCTTAGTGCCAACTCACGAGAACGTGCACCTAAGTTGTGGCATCGTAACCATCGACGCCACAGTTTCCATGTGTTATTAATGTGTTTTACTCATTCGATTCTCTTTGCTGCTGACTATAAATACAATTTTGGCTCAAAAACTTGAACCATTTGGATCAGTAAATGTTTACGGTGACAGTTGATTCGGAAACGGGCCTGCTGGCTGTGATGGCTGTGCGGTTGTAGGCGCTTCATTCCGGAACCGCGGGACTGCTACGGTGGCAGGTTCGAGTCCTGCCTCGGGCATGGATGTGTGTGACGTCCTTAGGTTAGTTAGTTTTAAGTAGTTCTAAGTTCTAGGGGACTGATGACCTCAGATGTTAAGTCCCATAGTGCTCAGAGCCATCTGAAACATTTTTTTAAACGGGCCTACATTGAAATATTTCAAAATCGTTATTGTCTGTTAAACTATGCTCACCCCCCCCCCCCCCCCCCCCCCCATAAACCATGGACCTTGCCATTTGTGGAGAGGCCACACAAACGTGTGGTTACTGAAGAGGGCAGCAGCCTTTTCAGTAGTTTCAGGGGCAACAGTCTGGATGATTGACTGATCTGGCCTTGTAATAGCAACCATAATGGTCTTGCTGTGCTGGTACTGCTAACGGCTGAAAGCAAGGGAAAATGTAGCTGTAATTTTTCCGAGGGACATGCAGCTTTGCTTTATGGGTAAATGATGATGGCGTCCTTTTGGGTAAAATATTCCGGAGGTAAAATAGTCCCCCATGCGGATCTCCGGGTGGGGCTACTCAGGAGGACGTCGTTATCAGGAGAAAGAAAACCGGCGTTCTACGGATCGGAGCGTGGGATGTCAGATCGCATAATGAGGCAGGTAGGCTAGAAAATTTAAAAAGGGAAACGGATAGGTTAAAGTTAGATATAGTGAAAATTAGTGAAGTTCGGTGGCCGGAGGAACAAGAATTCTGGTCAGGTGTATACAGGGTTATACATACAAAATCAAATAGCGGTAATGCAGGAGTAGGTTTAATAGTGAATAAGAAACAGGAATGAGGATAAGCTACTACGAGCATCATAGTGAACACATTACTGTAGCCAAGATAGACAAGAAGCCCACCCCTACCTCAGAAGTACAAGTTTATATGCCAACCAACTCCGCAGATAATGAAGAGATTGAAGAAATGTATGATGCGATAAAAGCAATTATTCAGATAGTTCAGGGAGACGATAATTTAACAGTGATGGGGGACTGCAAATCGATAGTAGGAAAAGGAAAAGAAGAAAAAGTGGCACGTAATTATGGACTGGAGGTGAGGAATGAAAGACGAAGCTACCTGGTAGAATTTTGCACGGAACATAACTTAATCATAGCTAACACTTGGTTTAAGAATCATATATGTTTATATGTGGAAAGGCCTGGAGACACTTGGAAGTTTCAGATATTTTATACAATGGAAAGACAGAGATTTGGGAACAAGGTATTAAATTGTAATACATTTCCAGGAACAGATGTGGACTCTGACCACAATTTAATGGCTATGAACAGTAGACTGAAACTTAAGAAACTGAAAAAAGGTAGGTATTTAAGGAGATGGGACTTGGATAAACTGAAAGAGCCAGAGGATGTAGAGTGTTTCAGAGAGAGCATTAGGGAACGATTGACAAGAACAAGGGAAAAAGATGCAGTAGAAGAAGACTGGGCAGCCTTGAGAGATGAAATAATGAAAGCAGCAATCAAGTAGGTAAAAAGACGAGGGCTAGTAGAAATCCGAGGGTAACAGAAGAGATACTGAATTTAATTGATGAAAGGAGAAAATGCAGTAAATGATGCAGGCAAAAAGGAATACAAACGTCTAACAATCGAGATAGACAGCAAGTGCAAAATGGCTAAGCAGGGATGGCTAGAGAACAAATATAAGGATGTAGAAGCATGTATCACTTGGGGTAATACAGAAACTGCCTACAGGAAATCGGAGAAAAAAGAACCACCTTTATGAATATCAAGAGCTGAGATGGAAAACCAGTGCTAAGCAAAGAAGGAAAAGGAAAATGTGGAAGGAGTATATAAGGGTCTACACAAGGGCGATGTACTTGAGGAGCAGTATTATGGAAATGGAAGAGAACGTAGATGAAGATAAAATGGGAGATACAATACTGCGTGAAGAATTTGACAGAGCACTGAAAGACCTGAGTCAAAACATGGCCCCGGTAGTAGACAACATTCCATTAGAACTACTGATAGTCTTGGTGAGCCAGCTGTGACAAAACTCTTCCATCTAGTGAGCAAGAAGTATAGGACAGGCGAAATACCCTCAGACTTCAAGAAGAATATAATAATTCCAATCCCAAATAAAGCAAGTGCTGACAAGTCTGAGAATTACCGAACTATGAGTTTAATAAGTCACGTTTGCAAAATACTAGCACGAATTCTTTACAGAGGAATATAAAAACTGGTAGAAGCTGACGTTGGCGAAGATCAGTTCGGATTTCTCAGAAATGTTGGAACACGAGAGGCAATACTGACCCTACGACTGATCGTAGACGATAGGTTAAGGAACGGCAAGCCTACGTCTCTACCATCTGTAGACTGAGAGAAAGCTTTTGACAATTTCAAATTCTGAAGGTTCAGGGGTAGAATACAGGGAGCGAAAGGCTATTTGTAATTTGTACAGAAATTAGATGGCAGTTATAAGTGTCGAGGGCTACAAAAGGGAGGCAATGGTTGAGAAGGGAGTGATACAGGATTTAAGCCTGTCTCAGATGTTATTCAGTATGTATAATGAGCAAGCAGTAGAGGAAAAAAAGAAAAATTTCGAGTAGGAATTAAAATCCATGGAGAAGAAATTTAAACTTTGAAGTTTGCCGATGACATTGTAATTCTGTCAGAGACAGCAAAGGACCTGGAAGATCAGCTGATGGGAATGGAGAATGTCTTGAAAGGAGAGTATGAGATGAATATCAACAAAAGCAAGACGAGGATAATGGAATGTTGTCGAATTAAATCAGATGGTGCTGAAGGAATTAGATTATGAAATGAGACACTTAAAATAGTGGAAGTGTTTTACTATTTGGGAAGTAAAATAATTGATGTTAGTTGAAGTAGGGAGCATATAAAATACATACTTGCAAAGGCAAGAAAATTGTTTCTGACGAAGATAAATTTGTTAACATCAAGTATACATTTAAGTGTCATGAAGTCTGTTTTGAAAGTACACTCCTGGAAATGGAAAAAAGAACACATTGACACCGGTGTGTCAGACCCACCATACTTGCTCCGGACACTGCGAGAGGGCTGTACAAGCAATGATCACACGCACGGCACAGCGGACACACCAGGAACCGCGGTGTTGGCCGTCGAATGGCGCTAGCTGCGCAGCATTTGTGCACCGCCGCCGTCAGTGTCAGCCAGTTTGCCGTGGCATACGGAGCTCCATCGCAGTCTTTAACACTGGTAGCATGCCGCGACAGCGTGGACGTGAACCGTATGTGCAGTTGACGGACTTTGAGCGAGGGCGTATAGTGGGCATGCGGGAGGCCGGGTGGACGTACCGCCGAATTGCTCAACACGTGGGGCGTGAGGTCTCCACAGTACATCGATGTTGTCGCCAGTGGTCGGCGGAAGGTGCACGTGCCCGTCGACCTGGGACCGGACCGCAGCGACGCACGGATGCACGCCAAGACCGTAGGATCCTACGCAGTGCCGTAGGGGACCGCACCGCCACTTCCCAGCAAATTAGGGACACTGTTGCTCCTAGGGTATCGGCGAGGACCATTCGCAACCGTCTCCATGAAGCTGGGCTACGGTCCCGCACACCGTTAGGCCGTCTTCCGCTCACGCCCCAACATCGTGCAGCCCGCCTCCAGTGGTGTCGCGACAGGCGTGAATGGAGGGACGAATGGAGACGTGTCGTCTTCAGCGATGAGAGTCGCTTCTACCTTGGTGCCAATGATGGTCGTATGCGTGTTTGGCGCCGTGCAGGTGAGCGCCACAATCAGGACTGCATACGACCGAGGCACACAGGGCCAACACCCGGCATCATGGTGTGGGGAGCGATCTCCAACACTGGCCGTACACCACTGGTGATCGTCGAGGGGACACTGAATAGTGCACGGTACATCCAAACCGTCATCGAACCCATCGTTCTACCATTCTTAGACCGGCAAGGGAACTTGCTGTTCCAACAGGACAATGCACGTCCGCATGTATCCCGTGCCACCCAACGTGCTCTAGAAGGTGTAAGTCAACTACCCTGGCCAGCAAGATCTCCGGATCTGTCCCCCATTGAGCATGTTTGGGACTGGATGAAGCGTCGTCTCACGCGGTCTGCACGTCCAGCACGAACGCTGGTCCAACTGAGGCGCCAGGTGGGAATGGCATGGCAAGCCGTTCCACAGGACTACATCCAGCATCTCTACGATCGTCTACATGGGAGAATAGCAGCCTGCATTGCTGCGAAAGGTGGATATACACTGTACTAGTGCCGACATTGTGCATGCTCTGTTGCCTGTGTCTATGTGCCTGTGGTTCTGTCAGTGTGATCACGTAATGTATCTGACCCCAGGAATGTGTCAATAAAGTTTCCCCTTCCTGGGACAATGAATTCACGGTGTTCTTATTTCAATTTCCAGGATTGTATTTGTATGAAGTGTAGCTATGTATGGAAGTAAAACATGGACGGTAATTAGTTTACACAAGAAGAGAATATTCCATTTCGAAATGTGGTGCTACAGAAGAATGCTGAAGATATGATGAGTAGATCACATAACTAACGAGGAGGTACTGAATAGAATTGGGGAGAAGAGAAATTTGTGGTACAATTTGACTAGAAGAAAGAATCCGTTGGTAGGACACGATATGCGGCATCAAGGGAATACCAGTTTAGTACTGGAGGGAAGTGTGGAGGGTAAAAATTGTAGAGGGAGTCCAAGAGATGAATACACTAAACAGATTCAGAAAGATGTAGGTTGCAGTGGTCCTTCAGAGATGAAGAGGCTTTCACACGTATAGTATCATGGAGAGCTGCATCAAACCAGTCTCTGGAATGAAGACCACAATAATAACAAACTGCATGCAGTCATTTTTTGAAATACTTATTTATTCCACAAATTAATTTCTAGCCGTTTCGGGATAATCTCGAGACTGGATTCTTGGAAAATAGATCTACATTTCCATAGCTTGATGTTTGAAGGGAACAGAACTATCAAGTACTTCGTCTTGTTAACAAATGATGCAACATGACCTTCTTTAACAAATTTAAACTTCAATCGACCCGCAATACTACAGATCCTCCAAGATTCATTTATTGACTGGGAACACTTTATCAATATCCTCCCAGATCTCCATTCTGCATCCCCTCGACCATGAACTGCCTTTACCTCTATATTTGCCAGTCAACAACCTATCAGAGAGTAATTACTGTGCTATGTAACTAGTTTCTTTGCAAAGCCATCTTCCGCAGCGGGTGCATACGTATTTGTATTGTAAATAAAAACGCCTTCTCTTGCTGCACTCATCTGGTCACAGGGAGGTCGCACTACCTCTCTGTTGACGAAACACAAGCATAATGTATTTGAACGCGGTCTCACAGTAGACCTGTGGTAACGTGGATGTACGCATCGTCGGAGTGCTGCACATGTTGGGTGCAGTGCATCGGTGGTGTGTCACCGCTTTCAGCTGTTATATATGTGGAAAATTTTCCCACACCTGTAGAACGGGTTCCGGACGTCTGCGTAGTACAGATGCACGTCAAGATCGATGCACTGTGGTACCGGCGGTGACCGGCAGAGCCTCATCCAGAGAAGAAATCCGGGCACGTCTTTCTCCTGCTGTGCCATCAGGGATCGTGAGAATCCGTCTGCTTTCAGCAGGGCTAACAAGGGCACCGCACCTGCTTGTCATCACTGACTTCGTCCAAAATTTATGGCACGTGCAGAGCTCGACCAGATATGGGTGACAGAAGCGGAATCTCTAGATGGACAAGCATTTAGAACAGAATTAGCATAATTGGCGGGGGTCAGATGGACAACAATTAGCTAATTGGGATGAGTACAGAATGGTAACTTGAGTGTCAACAGATTGATCCTTCTGCAAAACCTTTATTTTCAATTTTAACGTTATTTGCCCTACAAATAAATCGACGGTACGCTCAGAATACTGTGTTTATTAATATTTCATAAAGGTCATGAAAAAAGGAAAGACAAGGAAAAATTTGGAACTGTAAATAAATTTCCAGTGTGGAAATGTAAGGCCTGCATGAGAACTTTTTATATAAATTAGATACTTGTATTATTTTACATTTGGGTTGATTTTAATCTTAAAAATAGCGCAAGTAGTAATTTTCTCGGTATCTTGCATACGTTACAAGCGCGCAATTTTACAATTACATGGTTGTTTTGAAGTTGCCATATAAAAACGAAATATTTCATCTTCACAAAAGGTTGTCTCTCATCGAACAATTTGGCAGAAACGAAGCGTAACGCATCATTTCGCCGAATATTGGCGAGGGTAGCTAGTAATTTAGGCCTACAGTGTTCTCGGAATGAGATAATGGTATACTACTGGCCATTAAAATTGCTACAACACGAAGATGACGTGCTACAGACGCGAAATGTAACCGACAGGAAGAAGATGCTGTGATATGCAAATAATTAGCTTTTCAGAGCATTCACACAAGGTTGGCGCCGGTGGCGCCAACTACAACGTGCTGACATGTAGAAAGTTCCCAACCGATTTCTCATACAAAAACAGCAGTTGACCGGCGTTGCCTGGTGAAACGTTGTTGTGATGCCTCGTGTAAGGAGGAGAAATGCGTACCATCACGTTTCCGACTTTGATAAAGGTCGGATTGTAGCCAATCGCGATTGCGGTTAATTGTATCGCAACATTGCTGTTGGCGTTGGTCGAGATCCAATGACTGTTAGCTGAATATGGAATCGGTGGGTTCAGGAGGGTAATACGGAACGCCATGCTGGATCCCAACGGCCTCGTATCACTAGCAGTCGACATGACAGTCATCTTATCCGCATGGCTGTAACGGATCGTGCAGCCACGTCTCGATCTCTGAGTCAACAGATGGGGACGTTTGCAAGACAACAATCATCCGCACGAACAATTCGACGAAGTTTACAGCAGCATGGACTATCAGCTCGGAGACCATGGCTGCGGCTACCCTTGACGCTCCATCACAGACAGGAGCGCCTGCGATGGTGTACTCAACGACGAACCTGGGTGCACGAATGGCAAAACGTCATTTTTTCGGATGAATCCAGGTTCTGTTTACAGCATCATGATGGTCGCATCCGTGTTTGGCGACATCGCGGTGAACGCACATTGGAAGCGTGTATTCGTCATCGCCATACTGGCATATCACCCGGCGTGATGATGTGGGGTGCCATTGGTTACACGTCTCGGTCACCTCTTTTTCGCATTGACGGCACTTTGAACAGTGGACGTTACATTTCAGATCCGTGGCTCTACCCTTCATTCGATCCCTGTGAAACCATACATCTCAGCAGGATAATGCACGACCGCATGTTGCAGGTCCTGTATGGTCCTTTCTGGCCAGCACATTCTCCAGATCTCTCACCAACTGAAAACGTCTGGTCAATGGTGGCCGAGCAACTTGCTCGTCACAATACGCCAGTCACTACTCCCGATGAACTGTGGTATCGTGTTGAAGCTGCATGGGCAGCTGTACCTGTATGTACCATCCAAGCTCTGTTTGACTCAATGACGAGGCGTACCAAGGCCTTTATTACGGCCAGAGGTGGTTGTTCTGGGTACTGATTTCTCAGGATCAATGCACCCAAAGAGCGTCAAAATGTAATCACATATCAGTTCTAGTATAACATATTTGTTCAATGAATACTCGTTTATCATCTGCATTTCTTCTTGGTGTACCAATTTTAATGTCAAGTTGTGTAGTTTTGAAGCTTTTTGATCAAACTCTTTAACTGACGATAAAAACAGACGACGCAGTATAGCGTCGCTTAGGGAGTCGGACCCCAGATTTTGGGATTACCATTCTACATTCATTTCACTACGCAAACCTCTTTCTAGAGACAGCTTATGCCACAACCAGTCGGCGCCAATATTGCTACTTTTTTTCTAAACGCTTGGACATCTGAAGCTGCCACCTCTGCCACTTTTATTTATGATCAGGCCCTGCATGCACCATAAATTTGGGCGAAATTGGTGATGCCAAGTAGCAGTGGTCCACTTGAAAGATCACATGTACCTGTTGCATGTCGACTGGAGTGTGGAATGGCACTCTATTGTCGCCAGCGTAGGCTCTGTCGGCATGCGAATGATGGGCGTATACGTGTACGGCGCACCCCTGGTGGGCCGCCTATTCCGGAGTGCATTTGTCCACAACACCCAGTCCCACAACCGGGTTCAAGCTACGGGGCGCCATCACTTATTATTAGTGGTCATATTTGGTGTGAAGTAACCAGTTCCCGCTGTATTTCATAGGTAAGTGACACGATTTTTCAACAGGACAGTGCATGTCCACAGAAGGCTGCAGCGACGCAACGTGGTCTTCATGGTGCGCAACCACTGCTCTTGCCAGCAGTATCACCAGATCCTCAGCCAATTAAATGGCTATGGGATATCGAGAATCGAGAACTTACTCATTCTCCAGTGCCTAAAGGCGCCATAGCCAAATTGCAGCAGAATTTACAAGATGCTTGAGACAGTTTATCGCAGGATGAAAATCGACGCCTTTCTGTTCTTTGGCATGCGGAATACATGCCTGTGTTGCCCTCAGTGAGAGGCAAACCGTGTACTGATGCTACGGTTTGCACACCATGTGCTGAGAAATTTGGCCTGAATTCGTTATCAAATACTTCTACAGTGATGAGTTGCGTGACAGATCAGTTGACAACAAAATGACCTTGTTGTTGGCTTTTTTCCGGCACTGTACATTCAGTACACAGTCACGTGTTATAGAACCTCCGTAATGGATAAGCATAAACAAGTTTAGCGGTGGCCACTAATCTACCAAAAAACTTTTCTTATTTCCTGATAAAAGGAGTTACTTTGGAAATATATCATGAAAGAAAACGTAAAGTGCGACAGATTACAGTTAAAGACTTCGACAGGTGCTGTGGAAGTCCTGAAACTTCGGTCTTCCTTTATAATATATCATTACAGTGTAATATAATTTTTAAGTGTAACGCTTGCAGGCAAAGTATTGGCGTTATTTCGCTGTTAACGTATTCACTTTTCGGATCGCGCCCCGCTAATGAACGTAAAATATTTATTTCGAAGCTATTATTGAATTTTAATAAATAATAACTCCGTCGTACTCGATCCAGATGCAGTGATGCACGCCTGTGTGCGGAATGCCTTCTGCGGTACGTAAAGAGAACACGAAAGCACGAAATTTTAATCACATTTCGCGAACAGTCGTGGCACTGCGCTGTTGTCGCGACAGAGACGTCTTCGTGACCGCCGGCAGAAAATTTTAATGAGGGACTCTGTACAAAAGCGTTCAGAAGCGGGTAGGGCCGGGCTGCGCCGCCGCGCCCTCAAAGACCTACGCGACAAATCGCGGGGTCGCCTTGTTTTGTGCTCGGATAAAGGGCCGAGGTCGGCGCTGGCCTGTGTACGCACCCCGTCTTTCATGCTCGGCTTCTAGCAGCGGCGAACGTTTGGCTTTGAACTTCGGATGCGTTATAGAGCTCCACATTGCACAACTTGTAGTGTTCATTCATACGACAAAGCCTGGAATCCTTTGTACTTAAAGCTCTAATGAACGCTAACGATTCGTTGCCGTGTATCTTCCGAATTTTCATTGTTATACGTGTCATCGTGACTTCAGCCATCTCGTTTCTAACAACTCTTCAAGCATTGGCATTGACCTTTAATTCTGCACGTTGTTTTTGCTAATGAGACTGTTGACACCTTCACTGTATTCTACGGCATTGTACACTTTCCTGCATTTGTTGTTATTCGAACGTATCATACTTAGTCGACCATATAAGTACCCCTAGCTGGTGCAGAAATATGTCCAGTTTGAGTAACAGGAATTTACATTTCATTTAACCATAACCATCCATATAAGATATACCGTGCGAGGTGGCGCAGTGGTTAGACACTGTACTCGCATTCGGGAGGACGACGGTTCAATCCCGCGTCTGGCCATCCTGATTTAGGTTTTCCGTGATTTCCCTAAATCGCTCCGGGCAAATGCCGGGATGGTTCCTTTGAAAGGGCACGGCCGACTTCCTTCCCAGTCCTTCCCTAATCCGATGAGACCGATGACCTCGCTGTCTGGTCTCCTTCCCCAAAGAACCCAACCCACCCCCATATAACTAAGCCCTACGTAAATAAGTAACTGACCATATAGTAATCACCCCTGTACAGCAGCACTCTGCTCGCTTTAGAGCTCTGTAGGTGGCTTGGAACTGGCATCAGGCGGTCATACGAATAATGCAATCGGTGTTGGGAGGAGAGAAAATTTTAGTGACTGGGGAGAAATCACTAAACGAGTCACACAGGGTGTACACTTGAGTCCGCACCTCTTCCTTGTATGTGTGAGTACATAACATTTAAAATTCATATATTTATGGAATATTCCATCCGTCCTTGGCCATATTAAAAAACTAGAATAATCAGTATTAACGTTCCACAGTAATATTTCTCTAATAGTTCGTTATAAACTGGATTTGGGCTTCTTAAGCCATCGTCACAAAACTTCATATTAAACAGATAGTCCACACAACTTCAGGTGCAGATCACAGCTATACAAAGGTTGTGGTACGAAAATATCTAACGTTTTATGACTATATCAATACTAAACACAAGTATAATGTAAGACGCAAACAGACTAAAATGGGCCCCCGTGCTGTTTGGTATGTGGGTAGGACTTAACAGTTTATTGCCAGGAAACTGAAATCCAGCAACATACTCATTTTTACTAGTTTACCATTGCTCACCGTTTGTTCAACAGTAAAGTTATGATTCCACTATTAGAGCAAAGTGGAATTTATAGGATTTACTGCAATCTGTATGGAAAATTTTATGTAGGTCATTCAGGCTACTAGACTCGCTGAGTGTGAAAGGAGTTTGTAAAGACATTGCTTTTCCCGAAAGTCGATAGAATTTTTTTCTTTTGTGCATTACCTTGTCATAGTACGTATGTATCATTTATTTCAACTGTTCTTTATTTGTTAATACGTCACATTGTTTCTTCATTCATTTTGCTACTGTTTTATATTCTATATTGTACGAATATGAATGTTCTGGTTTTATATGCCTTGTAAATCTTTGGTTAGGCTAGGAGAAGTACTGTGTCAGAGAGAGAGCGAACGACTATGGATAGAGAGCGTGCGAGTTGTGGTATCGTGGCCGGTTCGCGGGTGGAGAAACGTTGCAAAGTTCGGCGTGAAAGACGGTGATACGCGGAGGAACAATTAATTACAGTGCGTCCGCTGTGTTAATAGAAGATCGTGCATTATTAAGTGAACAGTAAAACCTGAAAAGTATATCGAGTGTATGCAGTGGCGATTTTACATACTGTGTGAACTTGGGACAATTAGCCGTGAACCAACACCATTGTCGTGTGGGGACAATAACTGTTAGAATTGCGTGAAAGTGGAACAAACCAAAATGTTAAGTAAAAGGACAGTGATGTGATTTGATCAAGAAACATTTATTATATCATCGAAACTGTCTTAAAGACGACGACGTAAGTTGAACCAATGCTTACGGACTGTTATAGTGATAAACACATGTGACGGTGTTCCTGTAGCAACAGGGTGAAAGAACTGTGCGAAGTATTGGCATTAACTGGCTATATATCGTAAATATTAAAGACATTGCATAATTCCGACCTACCCGCACCGCGTGATTAATAAATATTCAATAATAAAACGTCGCGCGTGCAACGACAACGCACACACTGGAACTATTATTATCGCGCCAGTGCTGCCAGCTGGTTCGGCTACAACGGAGACGTGGACCACCGCCGTAACCGGAATACTAATGAAACACGAGGATCCATCATTATCTTCACGCTACGAACCAGGATTAACTTCACCCATCGTCCGCGCGGACCACCGCTGACGTCATCGGACTGCCTGGAGCAACAGTTACGACATTAAAAGAATACTATTACGCTCTCTCTCATTTCAAAATTAAAGACAATTGCAGTTAAATTATCTATTTTAAAATACTGTCACAATATCAAGGTTCAATTTAGTTTAGTTCCAATAAATATTCTTTCCATTATTTCGTCTTATTGACAGTGTTGAAAACCCGCCAAATTGAAGTTCAAAATTCTTCTCGGACATTTTGCTGCTCAGCATAATTTTATTTTCATGTTTATGTGTAATTTCTTTTGGATGGAGTACATATTTTATTTTTTTGTGCAGTAAAATTAGCTACCATAAAATTACGTATATTACCAGCTGATGCTGTCCGCCATTACTGCTTGAAAACTGACCAATAGTACTTTTCCACCTATTTTCTCATTGGCTGCCAGCTTCAAAACAAAATTACGTATTTCGTGGGCATCTAGCAGATGAACGATGTCTTTGTAGGCCCCTACAATAATTATTTTTTTTACTTTTGCAGGTGTACTGGAATTATTTTGACTTTAATTGTTCATTTGGCCCCCGTTAAAGTGACTTATCGCATTTATATAATAATTGTACTGAATTACCTAATTCATTTTTTTATTACGTAAACATTGGCATGCCATATTTAGATTAAAATTGACATCTTATTGGCCCTGCACGTTCTGACAAGGACCATGCCAAATTTTTTATCTTTTTCGTCCATGACTAACAGGGTTAGTCAGATTCCTTGTATAGGTCATGTTTTATTATTTAAAATGTTTCTTTTTCAGAAATAGAGAACCAGTTTCTTTACTAGTTGCAGACTGAAAAAGAAAGATTTCACCTTTGCTGGAATGATATGAAACGTGATGTTTTCCTTAAAGGAACTAAAGGTAGAAAAGTAACATTACTGGATCTTCTGGCCATTAACAAACACCATTCAAAGAATCCCGACCCAGTCCTTAATGACCGAACACAACCCGTTACTGACATTCACCAAACATGCAGCAGCCAGTCGCTATTTCTTTTACCATAGTAATATGTTCTGAAGGTGTCAGGGGTAAAATACAGGGAGCGAAAAGCTATTTACAATTTGTACAGAAACCAGATGGCAGGTATAAGAGTCGAGGGACATCAAAGGGAAGCAGTGGTTGGGAAGGGAGTGAGCCGGGTTATAGCCTCTCCCCGATGTTATTCAATCTCTATATTGAGCAAGCAGTGAAGGAAACAAAAGAAAAAAGAATGCTGAAGATTAGATGGGTAGATCACATAACTAACGAGGAAGTACTGAATAGGATTGGGGAGAAGAGAAATTTGTGGCACAACTTGACTAGAAGAAGGGATCGGTTGGTAGGACATGTTCTGAGGCATCAAGGGATCACCAGTTTAGTATTTGAGGGCAGCGTGGAGGATAAAAATCGTAGAGGGGGACCAAGAGATGAATACACTAAGCAGATTCAGAAGGATGTAGGCTGCAGTAGGTACTGGGAGATTAAGAAGCTTGCACAGGATAGAATAGCATGGAGTGCTGCATCAAACCAGTCTCTGGACTGAAGACCATAACAACAACAACAACAGTAATACGTTTGTTATTAGTGTTCCATTTCCACATTCCATAGGCTTGTTTCTTCACTTGCCCATTCTTATCGACCTGTTCATTATAATAAACATTAGCCTGAGCGTTTACCCGGTTTTGCAACATACTTGGTCTATACACTCATATACTTTTAATATTTGAATAAACAGTAGTATAAGATTTATTTGTTCAGAGCCTCTTTAGACGTTACATCATGCTTGTGTTTTGTGTCGATATAGACATAAAATGTCACATACCTTCGCACAATAAATTTCGTACAGATACGAACTCCCAATGAAATAGCGTAGACTATCTGTTTAGAATTATGTTATATGACGACGCCCTAAAAAGCCGAAAGCGGTTCATAACGAACTATTAAATAAATATTATTCTGGAACATTAATAGTAATCATTAAAAGTTTTTAGAATTAACCTCATTGGTACTTCATGCGGGTAGTACTAGTGTTACAATACATACCTTCAGAGACTAAGAAACAGAAGAAATGTTAACGATGGTTTTCGAAGATCTGTTAACTGGTCTAAGATAATACACTGTATCTCTGTTTTGAAAAATCACACTATATTCAGTTCTGTAAAACAAATGAAGACATACCAACAATTGTATCACACGAACAGGAGTTAGTAAAGGGCTTAGGGACCTCCCACTCTGTAGGTTTACATACTGATTTCTTGCATTGGAAGAAACATATTACTGACAAAGGGATCACGCCTACTCGCCATCACCCATGTCGTACAAATTTGTGGCGTATGTAGGTTTTGGACAGTAATGAAACTGATAGACGTGGAAGCTCCGTATGGCCAAGCAGTTAAGAAAATAACATTCCGGCGCGATTCGGGCGCGGCATGAACCACTTAAGATTGCGTAGCTTCGAGTGACCGATGGACACATTGAAAAAATCCGGGGTCTGTGGGGTAGAGTCCCTATGTGGCTACTTACTTAAGTCTGAACTTTTACGTTATTTACACGGCAAACAAACAGCAATAGTGTTCACTGAGTTGTGTTCATTAATGTTTTCACAAAAGGCCTGAAAAGCAAAAGTAAAGGAACATTTGGGATTGAATTTTCTTTTTGTTCATCAGTCTTCTGACTGGTTTGATGCAGCCCCCCACGAACACCTCTCCTGTGCCAACCTCTTCATCTCAGAATAGCAGCTGTGCTGAGTGGCCGCGCTGTATGAGGCACCGTGTCACGGATTGCGCGGCATCTCCCGGCGGATGTTCGAGTCCTCCCTCGGGCATGGGTGTGTATGTTGTTCTTAGCATACGTTAGTTTAAGTAGTGTGCAATTCTAGGGACCGATGACCACAGCAGTTTGGTCCCTTAGTAATTCACACGCATTTGACCATTTCAGAATAGCACTTGCTACGTACGTCCTCGATTATCTGCTGGATGTACTCCAATCTCGTTCTTCCTCTACAGTTGTAGCCCTCTACAGCTCTCTGTAGTACCAAGGAAGTCATCCCCTGATATCTTAACAGATACCCTATCATCCTGTCCCTTCTCCTTGTCAGAGTTTTCAACATATTCCTTTCCTCTCCGATTCTGCACAGAGCCTCCTCGTTGTTTACGTTATCCGTCTACCATATTTTCGACATTCGTCTGTAGCACCACGTCTCCAATGCTTCGATTCTCCCCCGGTTTCCCCGCTGTCCATCTTTCACTACCATACAATGGTATGCTCCCGTCGTACATTCTCAGAAATTTCTTCCTTAAATTAATGCCTATGTTTGATACTTGCAGACTTGCTTCGGCCAGGAATGTCCTTTTTGCCAGTGGTAGTCTGCTTTTGATGTCCTCCTAGCTCCGTCTGTCATTGCTTATTTTACTACCTAAGTATCAGAATTGCGTAATTTCATCTACTTCGTGACCATCAATCCTGATGTTAAATTTCTCGCTGTTCTCATTTCTGCTACTTCTCATGACTTTCGTCTTACTTCGATTTACTCTCAGTCCATATTCTTTACTCATTAGATTGTTCATTCCATTCAGCATGTCATGTAATTCTTCTTCACTCTCACGCAGCATAGCAATGTCGTATCACTGATATCGTTTCACCTTGAATTTTGATTCCACTCCTGAAACTTTCTTTTATCTCCATCATTGCTTCTTCGATGTACAGGTTGAACAGTAGGGGGGAAAGACTAAATCTGTGTCTTACACCCTTTTTATATATAGCATTTCGTTGTGGTCGTCCACTCTTGTTATACCGTCTTGGCCCTTGTACATACTGTATATTACCCGTCTCTCCCTATAGCTTACCCCTATTTTTCTCAGAATTTCGTGCATCTTTCACCATTTTTCATTGTCGAGCGCTTTTTCTATGTAGACCAACCTACGAGCGTATCTTGACTTGCCTGCGCCTTGCCGTCTAACTTTTCGTCATCTAGGAAATCCTCAATATTCTTTTCCATTCTTCTGTATATTATTCTTGTCAGCAACTTGATGCATCTGAGCTGATAAGTTGATTGTGCGGTAATTCCCTCACCTTTCAGCTCTTGTAGTCTGCGGAATTGTTTGGACGCTATTTTTTCCGAAAGTCAGATGGTGTGTCTCTTGCTTCCTACGCACCAACTTGTATTCGTTTTGTCTTCCAATGGTCTTAGAAATTCTGACGGAATGGGGACTTCCCTTTTGCCTCATTTGATCTTAAGTCATCCAAAACTCTCTTAAATTCTGATTCCAATACTGGATCCCCTGTCTCTTCTAAATCGAGTGCTGTCTCTTAGTCTATCACATCAGACAAACCTTCCCCTCATAGAGGACTTCTATGTACTCTTTCCACCTATCTGCTCTCCCCTCTGCATTTTAACAGTAGAATTCCAGTTGCACTCTTAATCTTATCACCCTTGCTTTTAATGTCAACGAAGGTTGTTTTAACTTACCTGTATTCTGAGTCAGTCCTTCCGACAAGCATTGGTTTTTCGATTTTTTCACATTTTTCAGGCAGTCATTTCGTCTTAGCTTCCTTGGGATTGCATACAAATTTCCAAAAAAGGATTTTACTTACAGCGTCCATGATGACTCTAGAAATAGAGGGACGAATGTAAATCTCTTGAACCGGCAGGGTACGAACAAAACAACAAATTAGTATGAAGCGTAGTACACTATAATCCTTTCTGAAAAATTATTCCCAAAAATCTACATATGTGTACAAGGGAGTACTGGCTCTTTAGGAACGAGGATTCATAAACCCGTGAATGAATACGTTGCAAAATATAGAAATGTCTTCATTAGTTCCTCAAAATCTAGAAACCTTTCACTGATCTGATGAAGCCCTATTTGTAGCAGACCAAGTTTCTTCTGGTAATTCGATAGTGGGGAGGACTAACAGATCACAAATACACAACGAGAGTTTTCAAGGTGAAAAAGGATTTCACTCTTGCTGTATTCAATTGATTACCTCCAAATGTACTCCGTTAGTGCAACTCTGCGATTTCAATTTTTATGGTAAGGTAAAGAATTTGATCAAAATATTTCAAAATTTCATTAATCTTTTCGAAAAAAGATAAACATCCCCATAAGACCGCTGAAAGTGCATTCTTTCATACAACACCAGCTATCCTTGGAAATATTTGGGGAAATGATGCGTTACGCCTCCCGTGATGAGAGAGAACCTTTTATGAATGGGAACCAAGTTTCATTTTGTATAGAAACTTTAAGACACCCACGTAATTGTAAAAATGTTGTGTTTGTAATGTGTGCTAGATGCCGAGAAATTATTGCTTCTCCCACTTTTACGATGAATGTTACCACAGCGCGTGTAATTATGAACTGTAAAACAACAAAGGAATTTAATCTTAGAATCGCAACTATCGTGTATGCCTTACAATTCCTTTTTGGAAATTTCTTTACAATACCAAAAATTTATTTGCCTTTCCTTTCAATGACTTTTATGGAAATATAGATATATACAATATGTTAAACATTATTTCAGATTATTTGCAGTGTAAGTGACGTAAAAACAGAAAATTTAAAAAAGGTTTCTGCGTACAGACTCAACCCCACGATCCTCAGACTACGTTTGTTACTCTTTCCGCTGCGCCGAAAGCGGACTGGAATCTACAAGAGCTGAAATAGCTCATGCCTAGCTCGACCACTGACAAAAATGACATTTTGTTCTTAGCGCTTGGCCAGCTGGTGCTCCAAATTCCGTCATTTTCATGTTTTGGCCAAGCCCTGCATATGCCATAAATCTGGACGAAATCGGTGATTACTTGTGAGCTCTCAGACAAGTTCAGTCAATTTTGCTCTTGGTATAATTGGTAGACTTGCAGAGAAATGAATCAACCTCACATACTTTCCACTGAACAACACTATTCTATAACGCATTTATGAATGAAAATATACAGAATAATTTTATGGGTAACTCACCCCTTAGAGGGAAAGTACTGATTGCACAAAACTGTGCAGTAAGAATAGTATGTAATGTTCACCCATGATCATCTTGTTCAAGAAATTAGGAATTTTCACTGCACCCCCACAATTTTCAAAGTCATTGCATCAATGTTCTAGGAGTGATGGATAACTTGTTTAGAGACGCTGAGCTTCGAATAGGTTATGCCCCTGAGGTGTGGCAGGATATAAGCTCTCTGCTCCATATATAAAGGGTGGTCCATTGATAGTGAACGGGCCTAATATCTCACGAAATAAGCATGAAATGAAAAAACTACAAAGAACGAAACTTTTCTAACTAGAAGGGGGAAACCAGATGGCGCTATGGTTGGCCCGCTAGATGGCGCTGCCATAGGTCAAACGGATATCAACTGCGTTTCTTTAAATAGGAATCCCCATTATTTATTACATATTTGTGTAGTATGTAAGAAATATGAATGTTTTAGTTGGACCACTTTTTTCGCTTTGTGATAGATGGCGCTGTAATAGTCACAAATGTATAAGAACTTGGTATCACGTTACATTCCGCCAGAGCGGACGGTATTTGCTTCGTGATACATTACCCGTGTTAAAAAGGACCGTTTACCAATTGTGGAGAAGGTCGATATCGTGTTGATGTATGGCTCTTGTGATCAAAATGCCCAACGAGCGTGTGCTATGTATGCCGCTCGGTATCCTGGACGACATCATCCAGGTGACCTGACCGTTCGCCGGATAGTTACGTTATTTGAGGAAACAGGAAGTGTTAAGCCACACGTGAAACGTCAACCACGACCTGCAACAAATGATGATGCCCAAGTAAATGTTTTAGCTGCTGTCGCGCTGTCACGGCTAATCCGCACATCAGTAGCAGACAAATTGCGCGAGAATCGGGAATCTCAAAAACGTCGGTGTTGAGAATGCTACATCAACATCGATTGCACCCGTACCATACTTCTATGCACCAGAAATTGCATGGCGACGACTTTGAATGTCGTGCGCAGTTATGCCACTGGGCACATGAGAAATTACGGGACGATGACAGATTTTTTGCACGCGTTCTATTTAGAGAAGAAGCGTCATTCACCAACAGCGGTAACGTTAAGTGCCACCATATGCACTATTGGGCGACGGAAAATCCACGATGGCTGCGACAAGTGGAACATCAGCGAACTTGGCGGGTTAATGTATGGTGTGGCATTATGGGAGGAAGGATAATTGGCCCCCATTTTATCGATGCCACTCTAAATGGAGCAATGTATGTTAATAATCTACCGATTTTACTACAAGATGTTTCACTGCATGACAGAATGGCGATGTACTTCTAGCATGATGTATGTCCGGCACATAGCTAGCGTGCGGTTGAAGCGGTATTGAATAGCATATTTCATGACATGTGGATTGGTCGTCGAAGCACTATACCATGGCGCGCGTATTCACCGGATCTGACACCCCGGATTTCTTTCTGTGGGGAAAGTTGAAGGATATTTGTATCGTGATCCACCGACAACGCCTGACAACATGCGTCAGCGCATCGTCACTGCATGTGCGAACATTAGGGAAGGCGAACTACTCGCTGTTGAGAAGAATGTCGTTACACGTATTGCCAAATGCACTGAGGTTGACGTACATCATTTTGAACATTTATTGCATTAATGTGGTATTTACAGGTAATCACGCTGTAACAGCATGTGTTCTCAGAAATGATAAGTTTACAAAGGTACATGTATCACATTGGAACAACCGAAATAAAATGTTCAAACGTACCTACGTTCTGTATTTTAATTTAAAAAGCGTATCTGTTACCAACGGTTCGTCTAAATTTGTGAGCCATACGTATGTGACTATTACAGCGCCAGCTATCACAAAGCAAAAAAAAAAATGGTCCAACTAAAACATTCATATTTCTTTACGTACTACACGAATATGTAACAAAAAATGGAGGTTACTATTTTAAAAAAACGCAATTAATATCCGTTTGACCTATGGCAGCGCCATGTAGCGGGCCAAGCCTGGCCCCATCTGGTTTCCCCCTTCAAGCTGGACAAGTTTCGTTCTTTGTAGTTTTTTCGTTTGACGCTTATTTCGTGGGATATTTGGTCCGGTCATGATCAATGGACCACTTTGCATATGCAACGATCTTTGCCTATAATAGTAGTCTGCTCCACAGTAGCAGTGCAGAATCAGAGTTCCTGATTCGCTTGTAAAATATCTTTCTCTGCTTAGATACACTCATTCATTTCTTCTTGAAAATCACTTTATAAATTTTGTGGGGTAGGTAGTACACAGCCTTCCTTCCCCCACACGGCTCCTGTATGAACTGATCCCCTTCCCCCACCTCCTCTTGTTCCTCCAACATCTCCGCATCCTTTACATTGTTCGCAGGGTTGATCCCCCCCACCCTCTGGTTTCCTCCTTCCTCTCCACCCCCCGCCCGTTGCCGCGCCTCTATCGCTGTATCCCTCCCTCTCTCCACCTCCACACCCTCCATCTCCTTCATCAGGGCAATTTCCAACGCCTCCCCCTCCCGGATGACGAACTTCGCCGTGACATATACCCTTCCTTCCAACTATAACCCGGCCTTGTTCCCCCCCCCCTCCCCAGGGCCCCCTTCTCCTCTTTCCTCCTTCTCCTAGAGCGGATTTTCCTCCATCCGCCCCTCCCCTGGGACCCTGCACCCCATACTTGCCTCTCTCCTTCCCACATCCCTCCCTACCTGGCCCTCTTCCGTGCACCCCCCATTCCCCTCCCCCATCTCTTCCCCTCCCTCCCTTCTTCAGGTCTCCCTCATCTCCTTGAACCTGGCAGATCCTCTGTATTGATCATCATCAGTGTGCCACATCAGTGTTGTGTTTAGTGCTGTTTCTCGTGTGCGTCAAGAGGTGTGATTTTAATTGTGTACTGCCTTGAGGTTCGCCGTCAGCGTTACGTTGTGTGCTATGCCATCCGTCAACACCTTTATGCTCCAGTCATACTGTGCCTTGTGTTCTTTTAATCATCGCAGTGTGTGGCCTTTTGTGTGTGCTACTTTTAAACAGTTTTAACGGTTTTTTATCTCCATTTTACGGTCACCCCGTTTTTTGTCTATTGCCTTCCATGATGTTCCCCTTTTTTATATCTATGTTCACCATATTCTCTCCTTTGTTATTTTTAAATGTCTCGTATTGTTTGTTCTATTTCTTTCGGCTGAAGAGCAGCGCATATGCTGCTGCCAGCCCGCCCCGATGGGGAATTGAAATACAATAAAGAAAAAAAAAAATAGTACACAGCAGACTGCGCTAGTAAACATTGAAAATTTGGTGAAATCTCACCGTCCCAGGGCTGTCACAAGGTTATCCTATGAGGTCAGAACCAAATGAAATAAATGCATAATCACTAAGGATCAGTTCACATGGCAAAGTGCCGGTAGGCACAGGGAAATAGCTCTGACCGAGTGTGGGTGCCAGCGTGCAAAGCATTGTTTTATATATTGGGTGATGGCACATGTGAAGGAAGTGAATGGAAAATACAGAGGGGTCCAAAGTCCATAACTTGCAAACTAATTGACGGAGTTGTCTCATTTTTGATGAAAGTGTAGCTTAAAGTCCAACTTAAAGATATCACTGTAGATGTTCGAATTGGCCTCCATTAACATCCACACAAACGATGCCGCCGAACTGCAGCACGAACTACTGACTGCAACGTGTTCAGTTGGATATTTGCACATCAATATACGATGGATTCTCGAAGTTCATCCAATGTGTGTGGCTTTTGTCGATAAACGACGTCCTTTAGTGTTTCCCACAGGTAAAAGTCCAGAGGAGTTAGGTCTGGGGAACGTGGTGAATACTCCACAGCACCTCTACTGTCTATCCACCTTCCTGTTAGATTTTCGCCGAGATACACCCTAACACGATTTTGGTAGTGGGCTGGGCACAGTCTTGTTGAAAGTAAACTCTTCCGCCTCAGATGGCGGTACACCTCACCGGTAACTGTGCCGTCAAAGAAGAATGGCCCAATCAAGCCCCGATAAGACAACCCACACCACACATTTACTCCTGGCAGATTCAGAGCTTTGTCTACGTGGACGTTCGGATTTTCGGCGGCCCAGTAGATGCAATTGTGGCGATTGAGTTTGAACTGTGCTTCATCAGATCACACAATCATCTCTGCAAACTCTTCGTCGTTGCTCACCATGTTAGTAAACCACTCGCAGCACTCTTCTACGATTTGGGTCGTCCTCGTTCATTGCGTGTAGCAATAGTGGGATGTAGCACTTCCACTTTGCTGTCTTCAAAATTCGCGGAACACTTGATCGACTCACTCCAATTTCACGGGCACACTGTCTCACAGACTTCTGTGGTGAGCGAATGAATTGTTGTAACGCACGACGGGAGTTAGGTGGACTTGTTACTGTTACAGGTCGTCCAGATCGTTGTTTGTGTACATCTTTAACACAGCCATCGTCTTCAAATTAATGTTTTCGTACTTAAAATACTGACTTCATTTCATCGAATGTATGCCTTGCGCCAGCCATATTTATCGAGTAACTAGGTGCAACTACGAACAAAACACTGACTTTCTGGTGACTGTCATCTGACAAAAGAAAACGCAATACAGCGCTAGTGTGGCGATTGCCAGAACTACAAACTATTACACTAACAAAGATGAGACAACTCCGCCAATTGATTTGCCATTTATGGACTTTTAAACAGTGGATACATATTTTTGGACCCCTCTGTATATGATTATGGATAGCATGGATTATTTGGGAGTTATGAGGTGGCTTTGGCAAAAGGGTTACTGTACTGGATGGAAACCGCTTGGTCAGGTAAAGTGTGCACATCTGACTTAAGCAATAAACACTCCTGGAAATGGAAAAAAGAACACATTGACACCGGTGTGTCAGACCCACCATACTTGCTCCGGACACTGCGAGAGGGCTGTACAAGCAATGATCACACGCACGGCACAGCGGACACACCAGGAACCGCGGTGTTGGCCGTCGAATGGCGCTAGCTGCGCAGCATTTGTGCACCGCCGCCGTCAGTGTCAGCCAGTTTGCCGTGGCATACGGAGCTCCATCGCAGTCTTTAACACTGGTAGCATGCCGCGACAGCGTGGACGTGAACCGTATGTGCAGTTGACGGACATTGAGCGAGGGCGTATAGTGGGCATGCGGGAGGCCGGGTGGACGTACCGCCGAATTGCTCAACACGTGGGGCGTGAGGTCTCCACAGTACATCGATGTTGTCGCCAGTGGTTGGCGGAAGGTGCACGTGCCCGTCGACCTGGGACCGGACCGCAGCGACGCACGGATGCACGCCAAGACCGTAGGATCCTACGCAGTGCCGTAGGGGACCGCACCGCCACTTCCCAGCAAATTAGGGACACTGTTGCTCCTGGGGTATCGGCGAGGACCATTCGCAACCGTCTCCATGAAGCTGGGCTACGGTCCCGCACACCGTTAGGCCGTCTTCCGCTCACGCCCCAACATCGTGCAGCCCGCCTCCAGTGGTGTCGCGACAGGCGTGAATGGAGGGACGAATGGAGACGTGTCGTCTTCAGCGATGAGAGTCGCTTCTGCCTTGGTGCCCATGATGGTCGTATGCGTGTTTGGCGCCGTGCAGGTGAGCGCCACAATCAGGACTGCATACGACCGAGGCACACAGGGCCAACACCCGGCATCATGGTGTGGGGAGCGATCTCCTACACTGGCCGTACACCACTGGTGATCGTCGAGGGGACACTGAATAGTGCACGGTACATCCAAACCGTCATCGAACCCATCGTTCTACCATTCCTAGACCGGCAAGGGAACTTGCTGTTCCAACAGCACAATGCATGTCCGCATGTATCCCGTGCCACCCAACGTGCTCTAGAAGGTGTAAGTAAACTACCCTGGCCAGCAAGATCTCCGGATCTGTCCCCCATTGAGCATGTTTGGGACTGGATGAAGCGTCGTCTCACGCGGTCTGCACGTCCAACACGAACGCTGGTCCAAATGAGGCGCCAGGTGGAAATGGCATGGCAAGCCGTTCCACAGGACTACATCCAGCACCTCTACGATCGTCTCCATGTGAGAATAGCAGCCTGCATTGCTGCGAAAGGTGGATATACACTGTACTAGTGCCGACATTGTGCATGCTCTGTTGCCTGTGTCTATGTGCCTGTGGTTCTGTCAGTGTGATCATGTGATGTATCTGACCCCAGGAATGTGTCAATAAAGTTTCCCCTTCCTGGGACAATGAATTCACGGTGTTCGTATTTCAATTTCCAGGAGTGTATCTGAAATATGTGGAAAGTTTGGATGGAGAAGATAGGACAGCTATCAAGAAACTGTTGGCCAGTTTCAGAGATTTGTTCAGTTCTAACGTACTGTTGCCAGTGACACCCATTATTCGAAACAGAATCCCGGTGGGGGAAAAATTTCCGATTTGTAATTAACCATATAGAATACTCCACCATTTCCAAACAATAATGGGGGAGTCTATCAATCAACAGTTGAATGATGGTGTTACTGGAGGAAGTAATTATCCTTGGGGCACCTATTGTCATAATGCCGAAGAAATCATTAGGTGAGAGAAGAAAGAAAATTTCTATTGCAACTATCGTTGCTGAAGTGCTTTAGCAGTTACAGATTAATATTCTACGTACAACGTCGCACAAAAACCGGATAATTTTTCAATGATGGCACTAAAAAGTGGTTATCACCAGCTGGAAGGAATACCCGAAGGCCAAACAAATACCGCATCTCCTGTCCCCTGGGGTAACAGCCAATTGCAGTGGATGCCTTTTGAACTTACAGGTGATAGTTATTGAACCATATAAAAAAAAAAAGAAAAAACGTAAATTGGTTGCAAACTACGACGTGCACACACTTTATTCAACATGTAAAAGTCACCACATTCGGATTAAGGTCATGACATGTTCGATATGCCTGCCATCATTGACGTTGATGTGTCACAAACGAATAGCGAAATTTTGCATAACCCGCTGAAGTGTCGGATCATGGATTCTGTCTATGACTTTCTGAACGGATGTTTTCAGTTCAGCGATGATTTTAGGGTTATTATTGTACACATATTTAATATAGCCCCACAAAAAGGAGGCGCATGTGTTCACATTCTGAGAATATGGCGGACGATCGAGGACCATCCATTGGCCTCTGGGTACCCGTGGCCAAAATTCTCTCCCAAAGGAGCTCCTCCAGGACACCATACACTCTCCTGCTTCGATGGGCTCGAGCTTCGTCTCGCATGAAATTCATCTTGTCGAAATCAAGGTTACTTTTGATGATGGGGATGAAAACATCTTCCAAAACCTTCAAGCACCGTTCGGTAGTCCCTGTGTCATCAATGAATATCGCACCGATTACACCGCGACTGGACACTGCACGCCACACAGTGACCCGTTGAGGGTGAAGAGACTTCTCCATTGCGAAATGTCGATTCTCAGTCCCCCAAATGTGCCAATTTTTCTTATTGATGAATCCATCCAAATGAAAGTGGGCGTTGGCGCTAAGCCAAACCATATTCACATCAAAGTTCTGTCTGTCAATTTTGTGGACAATAGTATTAGCGAAATACAACCGCTGTTCCATGGCCCTGGGTCTTAATGGTTGATGGGTTTCAATTTTGTATGGGAAGAGATGCAGGTCTGCAACAACAATTTGTCACAGTGTCTCCCGGTTGTTTCCTACTGTTCGAAACCGCACTGCTGCTACGGTCGCAGGTTCGAATCCTGCCTCGGGCATAGATGTGTATGATGTCCTTAGGTTAGTTAGGTTTAAGTAGTTCTAAGTCTAGGGGACTCAGATGTTAAGTCCGATAGTGCTTAGAGCCATATTTTTTCGTACGTTTTGTGCAGCCTGCCTGGTCGATTTCCGGGGACTGGTTTGAATACAGCACTTGTCTTATCGATATTTTCAGGCGTTCTCATCCTTTTTGGACGAGCGACATTGCCAACATTGTCATCACGAATACTGCCTGTTCTCTCAAACTTGCGAATCAAATTCTTGATTCTTAGCCCACTTTGACCGGTTGTCTTGAACTTAAACACGGTCGCAAACTTCCTTTGAATCACAGTTGGGCTGCTATTAGTTGCATAGTAATCCTTCACAAGCGCTATACGTTCAGGCATGCTGTCTCGTGACATTTTCACGTGCAAATGGCCGACGACAACAAGGTGCCTGCTCATGCACTCAGTGATTTCCATCATGTCCCGCGGCCAACCGCGCAGTTAGAACGTCCTAATGCAAACCGTTCAGAAGTTCTGACGATATTATTTCATATGGTTCTATAATTTTCACCCTGCAAGGATGAAGCAGCCAGATTTCAACGCTTGTTAGATGGGGCATTGAGGGGGCTGAAGCCATGTCAGTGTGCGGTATGACAGTATTTTCCAAGAATATAAAGGAGCACATGCTGTGGCTAGAATAACTTTTAAAAGATTTAGGGAAGCGCACTTAACATTAAGTACAGAAAAGATTCATTTTTTGTAGACTGAAGTTAACTATCTAGTTCATGTGATAAGCAAAACAGTGTAAAAACTGACCCATACGACAAAGTAAGAACCAGTTATGACAGAAAATCTATAAAGAGAATTGCTGACATCTCCAGAGCGCAGCCATATTTATTTAAGAAGATGTAAAAGTGCCGGCGGACCGCTGAGTGACAAGCCAGCTTAGCCTATATTAACATTCCCAAATTGCAAAGGAGAAGAGACTTGTCCTGTGGCACAAGCAGCCAGTCAGTCCTATACATTTTAAGTCAGGAAAAAATGAGCAAGAGCTTCCAATAGCATGACAGTTTTATTACACTGAGAAGAACTACTCGACCACAGAGAAGGAAATGTTGAGTTTAATGTACGGTGTCAGGTTTTGTGCCTTCTACATGGTAGAAAGTTTAGTGTTATAACTGACCGTTTGGCGTTAAAGTGGCTGTTACGACTGCAAAATCGCGGGAACTGGTTCACTCTATGGACACTGAAACTAAGCGAATTCGATTCTGAGATAGTTCACAAACCGAGAAAGAAACACGGCCATGCAGATTGGCTAAGCGAGCGTAAAATTGGGTTCATATGCGTGCAAGGTCAGAGGCCTGCAGAATGGCAGAAGGCATAAATCACTTATTCAAAATGCAATCTCTGTCTGGTTTCCAATACGAACTACTACGCAGGATTGCGATGCCTGGACCCCACATGACAGTACGTGCAATGCTGGAGGAAGAAGTTTCAAAAGGGACTACAGATCACAAGTTGTCAGACCACGGGTTACAACGAACAAGGATCATAGGATAACTGAACGATACTGGTGGAGGACGAGAAGACAGGACGTTGACGGATAGCACTCACGTGCACAGCGTGTTACTATGAGCCATCAACGACTACCGCTGCACAGATTACCGTTGAACATGCGTTTAAGGAAACACAGACGAGTAGCTGTTATGTGTAACTATAACAGCCCACTGCTTCTGTTACATTGCCATGACTAGCATTTTGAATCAGCGAGTAAATTCAGTAGCACAATCAGTGGCGAATAACTGGTAAGAGGAGTCTGCCATCTCTGCCATACCAACTATGAGTCAGGCCACCAACTTCTTGTCCGAAGCAGTTAGGCAACTCCATCACCTGTTGCGAATCTAGAAACTGTGAACTAGCCTCCTGCGACTGCAAGTAAATTGGAAGACTAAGCACGTTCATGGGAAGATGTTATCACCTGTAGAAGTGTGCCTGAGGTAATTTGGAGAGAGAACTGAGAGTTAGAAAGGCGCACCGGCAATTCTAAATTTGTACTAAAACTAAACATTCACTTCTGACTTTTTTCTTTTGGGTACACCTTCAATGTGGTACATGTCCCAGTGGATATTTATAAAATAACTTTTAGTTAAATAATGCACAGAAACTCCCAACTAAATAGAACTACTTTCTTTTAAAATTTTCAAGACTGAACAACGAATACACTGATTTTGTACCATTGATGTTTGTTTATTTCAGACTAATTTTCAGTTTATCAGGCCATCTTCAGTAACTGACTAGTGTGTGAAGAGGGCACTAGTTCTTAGGTAAACGAACATTATGAGCAAAGATATAATCACTTGCATGAAGTATTGTGCATTAATATTGTTTCTTAACGTTGAAATTACATTTATGCAATGGACAATGTTAAGCGCAACAAATAATTCAAGTACACAATATTACAGTTTAAATGGTTATCAGGACAAATTTTATAAAGTTTTGATACTGGCTTAGAGACTGTTAAACTGAGCACTCTTGATTTATGTTGTGCGAGAAACATGTTTTTTAACACTGTAACACTGTAAATTAAACTTCAGCAATAAACAGTATTATACACAATAGTTAAAGTTTATCTGAAATAATCTCAGAAAAATCCATAAAAGCCTATTCGCTATTTACATAATTAAAATTTACTTGAAACTCCTTGATCAGAAAAACCATAATACCATAATAATTATTAACATCGCTCAGTATAACAGGTACAGTTTTCTACTAACACTGAAAGAGTAGGTAAAGAACTTTGTACAGTTTATGTCTACACCTCGCATACCACGCAATGAAAGTATCTTACGTATTACCACAATGAAGTAGCATTAACAACCGTTAAAGTTGCATTAAATTACCGGCACTTGATAAGGATTAGTAAACTACTTTTGATCGCAGAATGGTTCACAACCCACACGTCTCAGTAGCCCCAGACCCGCTAGGTGGGCAACCGCCACACAGCATACAGTGGCAAATGGAGCCGGACAAGTACTGCTGACAATAATCACTGGAGGTCCGAGAACATTCCTGTGTATCGGACATTTTATCACGTAATCTTAAAACAACCATAATATGTTCCGGGAAACCGATATCACCACGGAAGATAGCCGCAGGATTTTACCTAGTTCCGAGGAAATTACAGTGACGACAGTGAGACACTAGTCTCTTCCAGATATTTTTTTTAAAAACTGGAACACACTGGGCAAACGTTATTATTTAATCAGTCATATAGTACTAGAATTTCATACGTGTCTCAAATACCACAGGACACTAAATTAGCTCAAGTATAGTGTTCTAACAGCATGATTATAGAAAACACGATTAGACGTACCACGTTAGTCCTTTGCTATACAGAGGTCATCCAGCATTCTACTGTTGTACAAAATCCAACAATCTCGGCCCCAGGCCACAGTTGCACATCTCTACATGTATACCGGACCGTCAAATCTGAATGAACACTGACATCTACCAAGGTCCATTGAGTGACTTTATCCAGACAAATTCGCACGCAACCCGTACTGAGTGTGTCCAGAATAAACCAGCCATCTCCTTGTGCCATGTCACTCACTGCCATTCTGCGCCTCCAACTGCTGTTTCCGGCCCAGGACGGCGCCACCACCAAGTGTGCAAGACGCTGGCTATCACACATGTGCCACTCCACGGCGCACAAGGTATTAAACCTAAAACTTGGTGAGTCGGTACGAAACAATGCAATAACATTAAGAGACGTGTGTATACGAGTGAAATGAACAAATACCAATGCACTCGTGCGATAAGAAAGAATTGGACGAAGGAATGTCAGACTGCCGGGATACAGGGTAGACCAGTGCGCAACGTTGGCAATCCCCTATACTCCGAAGGGCAAAACGAAAAATATTTCTTACGCGTTATCAAGAAACATCTCAACTCAGTGAGATGAAATTGCCTGTAACCATAAAATTACAATTGGTGATGTGAGCCCCCATTTTCCACATGGCACGAATCAAGCCTTTTGAGGGCGCACCCGACACTTTACTCTAGGTGCCACTGACACTAGGGCTGTGGAGGATAGAGGACAAGAATGGGAAGAAGAGAATAGAAACTCGTTTGCAGTATACACGTGAGGTGCTTTACAGTCAGGTCACGCCAATAGTGACCAAGATTCTACATCTACATCTAAACACGTTCTCCGCAAGCCACCGAACGGTACGTAGTGGAGAGTAGGCTGTACCACAACTTTCCTGTTTAGCTCACTGGTAGAGCGAGGGAAGAACGAGTGTCTCCCTATGAGCCCTAATTTCCTTTATCTCATCTTCGAGGTTCTCTTATGTTGGCGGTAGTAAGACCGTTCTGCAGTCAGCTCCAAATGCCGGTTCTTTAAACTTTCTTACTTGCGTTCTTCGAAATTAATGTCTTCTTCCCTTCAGGGATTCCTACTTGAGCCCCTGAAGCTTATCCGTAACATATGCATGCTGATCGAACCTACCGGAAACAAACCTAGCAGCTCGCCTCTGAATTGCTTTCATGTCTTCTTTCAGTCCGACGTGGTGCGGATCCCAAACACTCGAGCAGTACTCTAGAATAGGTAGCACTAGCGTCCTATATGCGGTCTCTCTTACAGATGAACCGCTCTTTACTAAAATTCTCCCAATAAAACGAATTTCTCTATTCGTTTTCTCTACCACAATCCTCACACGCTCGTTCCATTTCATATCGCTTCGCAGCGTTATGCCCTGATATTTAAACGACGTGACTGTGTCAGGCAGGACAATACTAATGCTGTATCCAAACATTATGGGTTTCCTACTCATCCCTTTTTCCTACATTCAGAGCCAGCTGCTATTCGTCACACCAACTAGAAATTTTGTCTATGTCATCTTATATCAACCTACAGTCACTTACCTTGGACACCTTCCTGTACACGCGTAGATTGCTGTCCACCGTGACTGCCGGATCATTAATGTATGCAGATAACAGCTACTGTCCTATCACATTTCCTGGGGCATTCTGGATGTTACCCTGTCTCCGATCAACACTCGCCGTCGAAGCCAACGTACTTGGTTCCACTTCTTAAGAAGTCTTCGAGCCAGTCACATATCTGGGAGCCTATTCCGTATACAAGTACATTAGTTCACAGTCTGCAGTCTGCTTTTCGGAAATCTAGAAATATGGACTCAGACTGTTGACCTTCATCCATATTTCGCAGTACATCATGTGAGAAAAGAGCAAGCTGGGTTTCGCACGAGCGATGCTTTCTAGAGCTTTACTGATTCGTGGACATGAGCTTTTCAGTTTCTAGGAAATTGTTTATATTCAGACTCAGAACATGCTCTAGAACTCTGATGTTGACTGATGTTAAGGATATTGGTCTGTAATTATGAGGGTCCATTATTTTCCTCTTCTTATGTGCAGGAGTCACCTACGATTTTCGGCAGTCGCTTGGGACTTTGCGCTGGTCAGGACCTTCGCAATAAGTGCAGACTAAGTAAGAGCCCATGACGTAGAACTGGGATTCCATCCGGATCTGGCGACTTATACGTTGTCAACTCTTTCAGTTGTTTCTCTACGCCAGGGATGCTTATTACTACGTCAGCCATACGGGACTCTGTGCGATGGTCAAATAAGGGTACGTTTGTATGATTCTCCTGCGTGAACGATTACTTAAACGTAAAATTTAAAATTTCGGCCTTCCTTTCGCTATCTTCTACTGCCAAATCAGACTGGTCAACAACTGACCGAATGGAAGCCTTTGATCGGCTTAGCGATTTTACATAGGACCAGAATATTTTAGGATTCTTCATATCCTTAGCCAAGTTATGAAGGAGGTAGCTGCTGTACGCTTCGTACATAGATCTTTTCACATACACACGAATCTCTACTAATCGTTGGTTGTCGTCATTTGCGCGTCCTCTATTGAACTGAGAGTTCAAGAGCCTTTGCTTCCTCAGCAGTCTCCGAATTTCGTTATTAAACCACAGTGGGTCATTTCCGTCCTTAATCGACTTACAAGTTACACGCTTGAGCAGAGCACGATTTACAAAAACTGTTTAAACTTTGCCCATAATTCCTCTATGACCACCATTCTGGAACTAAAAATTGAAGTTCATTGTGTAGTTGAGATGCTGATAACAGCTTATCGGCTCTTTATAGCAGAAACACTTTCCTAGCTTTCTTGAATGATTTAATATCTGTCGTAACCATAGTCGCTTTGATGACACCATGGTCACTAATCCCCATCTCTATACTGACGCCATCGATAAGGTCCGGCCTGTCTGTAGCTGCAAGGTTCAAGATATTTCCATTGTGTGTTGGCTGCCAAACTAACTGCTCAGTACAGTTTCCGGAAAACGTGCTCAGACGTACTTCACAAGACTATTTGTCTGTACCCCCTGTAATGAATCCATGCACGTTCGAGACTATATTCGGTAGGTTTTCGAAATGTGTACAGAAACTTTTTAGTAGATTGTGTTATGTTTATCCCAATGTCTTATTTTTATGGGTTATCGCACTGTATTGGATAAGCGAGATTTGTGTCTTCGTTTGATAATATGTTTGATAACGGAGTTGATAAATACTATAGTGTTGGTGGACCATGTGCATCCAAGTTTTCTGCTGGAGCAGGGAGAGAGAGATACTGATTCTTTCCCTCAGGTTCATTATCAGCGAGGCCGGTCGTAATGTGTGCGGTAATTCTGGTGATGCCACATTACTTCGTTGGAGAAGTGGCGAAAGCGCTGCGGAATCAGCAACTCGAATGAGGAATACTCTTCTCCTGGCAGTACGGAGCCTTTTTTTTAAAAAAAATATTGATACAATACAATACAAAGAAATTATACAAAATAAACCACCACCTAAACTAATTAGTGGGCCTTCAATTATTACAATGACAAATCAGCAAATACTTTACTAGGTGTCTGAAACTGTTTCTATGGACAAGGTTAATGCATATCTATTAATCTACTCTAAATGCTAGTCTGTTCTGCAGCGTTACAAGTGTGCCACTTGTACTATAAACCCACTCTTTGTCGCCTGCCACCGAGTTAATCCCAGTGGGCGTACCCCTGGCACTAGGTTGGCCGAATTACTTTGAGTCGCTGCAGTCCCTAATAGTGTTAGTATTGTTAGTTTATATCTACATTCTAATTTATACTTCAAATACCTAGTATCTAAATGGATGTGCTGTAACTGATGCCTGCCTGATCCTGAAGCGCGGCGGATCTCGATCGTGACGGCGACCTGCAATTCCGCTCCCGGCTGTACTCGGCAGATGCACCTCAGTCTTTGTCGATTTTTTGTTCATTGATGATTATGGTCCCTAAAGAATTCCCTCATGTTCTTACGTCGTACCTAGTTTGACACTGATAGGTGAACTGTGGCACCAGGGATATCTTTGGCTCAGGCACTATCGAATCCCTCTGGCAGAAGTTTGTCTTTGGATCCTGGGCCGGCTCAGGATATAGCGGACAGTACCGAGTGAAAGGGGGAGAACAACTTTGGGCACGGCACGCGGAAGTGCGCGTATTAGCGAGACGTTGGAGAGACGACATCGAGCACGGTGTGCCTGTGTACGGGTGGCAGTTAGCGCTTGATCGTACTGGGGCCAGTAACAGCGGGCCTGCGCTGTGGCCTCTTGGCAGCCTCGTGAAGCTATGCATGTGCTCACTTCCGTGAAGGAACACACTGCTACTATCGGACTAAACAACGTCTGGCGTCTTCGCCACATCGATCCAGCAGCTGGCATCAAGTAATTCAAGTCCTTTCAACGATAAGTGAAATATAAGGATGATTACTCTTGAGGCAGCAAAGTGTTGCAAGGACTGTGATGTGAAACAATAACTGAGGCCCAAGGTTGTGAGGCCACGGCTTAGCCGCGAACGGTGGAGGCGACTGAGTACTTATCTTCGAATTAAGATTAGGACTCCGTTTGTACTTCCAACCCGTTCAGAACGCCGAAATCGGAAACAAACAGCACACGCGACCTCAGGCGAAGTCCACCGCCCGTACGCACACTTGTAATTTAAAAGGGGAGGCTCTGCACTTCGCTTGCCCACTGCTTCCGATCTCTGAAGCATAAATCAGAAGCGACAACAGGGAACGAAACAAACCTTCCTTTACCTTAATACTTAAAGAAATGTGACTGACACCCGAACAGCAGGGACTTAATGCAATGAGAATAGAAAACAGTGCATTGAGAATGGCTAGGCACTAGCCGAAATCTGGATTTGCGTAGTAAAATCTAAAAAAGGACAGCTGATTGCTGCACTCTATAATTTATAAGCCACATAACAGTGGCTGAGCGCACCCACTTTGCGAATGGAAGGTAACCTGATGAAATAAGTATGTACGTTACAGTCAGGCCAGGTCTTTTTCCAATGTAGCGCAATGCGTCCATATGCTAAGACAGACTGTATGTAACTTCCTGGCAGATTAAAACTGTGTGCCGGACCGCGACTCGAACTCGGGACCTTTGCCTTTCGCGGGAAAGTGCTCTACCGACTGAGCTACCCAAGCACAACTCACCACCCGTCCTCACAGCTTTAATTCCTCCAGTACCTCGTCTCCTACCTTCCTACCCTCCTACACTCCGCTGTAGTGTGAAAATTTCATTCTACAGACTGTATGTAGATTTCCTCCAGGTCAAATCTTTCATCTCTTCTTTCATAAACCTTTTTAATGAGATCACGCACGGCTCCGATGTCAGTGGGGAGATTCGTCGACTTTAGCTATATTCTGTCCACAGCCTCCATTATCGAGAAGGTGATCTTTCTCCCACATTTATGTCCTACGTGAACGACGTGTATGAGTGCAGCTGTCAAGACAACCTGCTGCTCCAAGCGCGACAGCTGCATAGCATGTTCTAAGTTAGGGTACACCCTTCTTGGGTCTGCTCCCGTAGCTCTTTGTGCTGCCTGTAGGTGCATCGTACTGGTAACTGTATTGTCCTGTATTATTTGCTGTTCTTCTTGCGCGGTTATGGTGCTGTTTATTGTACTGGGATACGAGCGGTTATCTAATATTTCGCCGCCTTGAATTACAACTGACCGGCCCAGCCACTGGTCGCCCCATATGTCTTTCCGCTTCCTCTGTTCGACTGTGCGCCCGGTTGAGGGAGGAGACACACAGAGGGTCTAAATCACTGGCTCAGTCTGAATGCATACATCAACCATCGTTATTCTTCGCTCCCTTATCTCTGATAAAGACTTTAGAAAGTCTTTGAATTTGCATGCCCTCTCCGCATCCCTCCTCCTCTTACTCGAGGACATTCTTTTCTTGACTGTCCTTCAGCTATAGTATATTCGAGATATCAGACGCTGTTCGAGCATTTTATAAGTTGGGCAATTTCTACCAGTGGCCCCACAGGTGTTTTTACACCTAAGCTTGCATGGAATGCAGACTCTTGATTTTTACACTCTTTCCTTACGTTGCCCTCAGCCCCGCACTTGGGGCATGCCTGCTCCTTGCTGCAGTATTTCTGTACA
Organism: Schistocerca americana; assembly: GCF_021461395.2. Taxonomy (NCBI): domain Eukaryota; kingdom Metazoa; phylum Arthropoda; class Insecta; order Orthoptera; family Acrididae; genus Schistocerca; species Schistocerca americana. Next base: position 307,931,423 of record NC_060125.1, on the reverse strand, counting down.
TGATTTATATCCCACCAGGTGTGGCAACGAGGTACCACGAGGTAATCTTTAACATTTATGGAATGGAAACCAATGTATACCTGGCCCATAGTTGGCAGGTTTTTCCACGGGGCCCCCGAGACCTCCGCAACGCGATGGACTACATCTCGGTTCCTAGGTCCTGTCCTGAACCTCAACCTGAAGTCTTTCATGAAGGTGTTAATGTCCATGTCGTCTAAATTTTGGTGACACATTGTTTCACCTAAGTCCTCATCCTTTAACGACGTGGGGACATCATACAAGATGACCAATGGGTTATGTTTCCGGGGTGGTTCGCATTTGACTGACTCGCACAATTTTTGATTGGCTAATAATTTGTTTTTATCTTCCTCTGTCTCAGCAACGACTGTAACAACGTTTTTGGTTCCTTTAACTCTATTTATTTTCATTTTCTCTCTAGCCGGGTTTACTGTTGTGGCGAAAATCTGCTGTACTTTCTTGACGTCTTAGCCGGGCAAGGGTCTTAAAAAGACCGCGGTTTCTGGCCGTTTGGCGACCTTAGCTATTCTGTCCTTTATATATACTAAGATAATATCTGTTCTTTCGGCCACTTGACTATCTTTTTCTTCTGTGCGAATGCACAAATAGTGCCCGAACTCTTACGGGAATCGGTAACGCGCCGCGAGTAAGGAATATAATGTGCGGGGGCACTACAATGTAGTGCGGGACAATACGTTCAGAATGTGGGTTTCGCGGGAGGCGTGCCACAGATAAATCCCTTCCGTGGCTCAGCTGGATAGAGCGTCTGCCATATGAGCAGGAGATCCCGGGTTCGAGTCCCGATCGGTGCACACATTTTCATCTGTCCCCTTTGACGTATGTCAACGCCTGTAAGCAGCCAAGGGTGTTCATTTCATTGTAAATTTATTCTGTCCTTTGTTGACTGCCCTTTGCTGCTGCTTGTGCAGCATCGCCAGCCCATGTTTTGACAGGTTGCTTTCTTAACCCATCATTTTCCTTCTCCAGTTCCTCAATTCGAACTTCTAGCTTGGCATTGGCAATTGCCGATGGCGCCAGCTCATTTTTGATGGTATGGACTGCGGCCTGACTAGTTTTCCCATTTTTGATGCTTTGATCAAAGACCTGAGTGATTCTTGTTTGGCGTCTTACTTATCGGCCACAAACGTACACTTCGGTTGACGTGCAATATGTGGAAAGTAAGAATTGAGCTACGGAAGATGGAGGAGACATTCACGAGATTACACGACGGTTTAGTTTCTCGTACGAACGGCTGTGAGAACAGTTGGGTCAAGCGCATGTTATGTGAGGTGCTCAACTTTTATCCTGGTCTCCCGGTTAGCATTTGCAGAATAAACGAAGTAAAGTCTTGAGTAGGTTAGATATCGGTCGTCATTGTTTCCATGTCATGAATTCACACCATATGTAACAAAATGTATGTGGGAGGGCTTTACATGTATGTTTTGATTTCTTCGTGGCATATGTTCTACGCACAGAAAACATTTTACATATAACTAACTGCACAACTACCAAATCTATTCCTGGAAAGAAGACAGAAGTGGTACATTAGGCTTTAGCTCTTTTAGGAGGAAGTAAAAATATAATTAATACCTACCGTCTAAGATGCTTAAATAGGATACATTATGAAAAATACAAAGAATAGTTCACATTAAAGCTAAGAGCAAAAAAGGTCTTTGTACCAATTTTCTCCCATTGCTTTTAACACAGAGCCCTTAAAATTTGTAAAATAAAACTCACAACTGTTACATTAGTTTTATTCCTGTTGTGATGGACTCTTTCTGACTTGATATTTTATGTCACAATACGATATACATTAAACGTAACTTATACTTCGTCTGTACCAAAACCACTGTTGACGAGTATTATATTCTGGGAGTGAATTTGAAGCCAGTGATACGAAATACATTGTGTGTTAATTTTGATGTTGTAAATATGCAAGTAAAGCGTAGATAATACAGCAGGCTTCCAAATGTGACATTTAGGATGTTTTAGAAATACAATAAATTGCAGTTTCCAGAACAAATATGTGTATTTTGATTTATCAGTGTTTTTCTGTTACTTGTGCAGTACAGGGACCGCATTAACCTGGGGTTTCCTGAAGTGCAATTTAACTTTCTGTACTTCACGTCTGTCAGTAATGCAGTAGGCCTACACTATTTTGTCGTGCATTTTAAATGAGTCACTATTCTTAGACGTAAATTTGACATGAGCGTCTCTACTAGCGAATCTATCAGTGTATAAGATCGGTAAACTCTAATAAAATTTAGGATAGAGCACTGCAAACATGTCCTGAAAGAAACGGATGGATGGTTTTGAGTTACGTTTCTGCAAAGTGGCAACCCAATGTCTTAACCACTATTGGGTTTCACACATGGATCACTTGGAATTTTTTTTCCGTTTATTGACACTAATGCGCTTTAAACCTCCGACATTCATTTTTTTTATTTTTTACTTCTGTTAGCGAAATTCTTAATGATAATACAAGCCTCGAGTGGGAGTGCCGGTTTTCTTAACACGAGTGGGCGCCCGGCATGTATTACGTTACTAGGGTAAAAGTGTGTGGCAAAAACAGAGTTCAATATTAGTTTAATTTAACAACGAAAAACTAGCTTACATTATATGAGTAAAATCGCTGCTTGATTAAACAATACTAAAACAGAACTTCTATCATATCATTCTGTTTCTGCTTGTAAGTATTAACCCAAGGTAATGACCCACTCCAAGTATTTAACAGCGTAGTTGCATCAGAACCCTACCAACCGCTAATTTGTTACTGCCTCATTGTGGGATTGTGCTGACAGCTCGGAATCTGGGCCATTTTCGTGCACGGCTCATTTTTTTTTCTAATCTGGAAACTGTTTATTGTAAATTACTGCTACTGATTCGGACGTATGACAACACACCTTATTACTGTATTAGCTGAAGCAATAATGAAGGAATAGGTACGGGCTCACAATTGTAAAACCACAATGCATTAGTACAAAACAACTGATTGGCGCACTTCATACGCAGGCGCGAAGATTAAACTGTAGTCCTGCCCATGCATGTTTATCTTGGTAAGGTAAAGACAGCTATTATTTACACACGTACAAATTGCGTCGCTGGGCCGCTTGTGTTATGAAAACCGACGCCCCCTGTCGAAGGTTGAAATCGGTTCCTCATCACAGGAAATTAAGTGTTATCCAGGGTATGTCATGACTGCGGCACTACCATTTTACAAAGCCCAACCTTGCAATAATGGCGTACTGGTCTGCTACGTAGCGAGTTGTTAGTGTTGTCACATGTCCCGATTTTCAAGAGAAGTCCAGATTTTTAGGTGTGTCGAGATACATCCCGCACAAGCATTATGTGGCACGCCCAATGTCCCGACTTCTGAGCGCTGCCAACTGTTCGAGAGCTACTTCGTATTGAGTTCAAAAATGATCAAGTTAATGAAAGCTTTAAAATGAGTTTATGAACGCGTCTTTGGTGGTAACGAAAACAGAAAACGGTGATCCACGAAGTAACCTTCAAGAAATGAATCAAGGGAATGCCTCACCATATAATCGAATTGTACGTTCCAAAAACATTCAGTTACGTGGCTTTCATTGTTGTGCTGTTATCGCCACCCCACTGTTTCCTGAACAGTATTTCAACTTCTGCCACTCTCTAGCCCCTTGAACTGTCGTGACATTCCTCGGTCCGCCAGTTGGTACCACCATTCCATGGCCGTGATCGCCCCTTGCATTCACTACTTGTTCGTATCGTGCTTTCTCTTGCAGTGAGAAAACACGAAACATAGCCTAATTCTGTGCGTTTGCACAATGCTCTTGGACATTGCCGATTTTTTTCCGTCGTGGGAAATACGACTGGCATTGTACATAACATAGGATGTTTAAAAAGAAATGTCACATGTTCCTACAGGGTGAAAAAATGATCAAAACCATACGAAAAGCTCTAGTAAAAGTACAGGGTGTCCCACTCAAACCTCTCTAATTTCTAAGACACAGGAAATAAAAACCACAATATATACGACAATGAAAAATGCACCACATTGTGAACTATTTGTAGCACGAAGAATATCAAGTCTATATTCTATTTCTTGCCAAGGTCTTTGTAACATTTCCTCTGTTATTGCTGCAGTCACATTAGTGATACGATGCCGCAACGCAGGAATATCGTCCACTTTGGTCGCATACACACGGTCCTTCACGAATCCCCACATGAAGAAATTGAATGGCGTAATGTCGGGTGAACGTGGTAGCCGGGAAATGTGTCCTCCACGTCCGATCCAACGACTGGGAAATTTCCTATCCAGGAACTTGCGAACAGCCGTTGACCAATGCGGCGGAGCTCCATCTTGTTGAAAAATGGTGCTGTGTTGCAAGTCTTGTATCTGAGGGTAAACAAACTGCTCCAAGATGTCCACATACACTGACCCATTCACTGTTTGCTCCGCAAAGAAGAAATGTCCAACAATCCTGTCGTGCCTTAGCTAGCACTAGACGTTTAGCTTAGGGCTATCATGAACATGTCCAATGACAACGTATGGATTTTGCGAACTCCAAATCCAAACATTAGGCCTATTAACCCTTCTTGATAGATGGAAGGTAGCCTCATCTGAGAATAAACATCTGTCCAGGAAGCTGGCATCGATATCAGTACGCTGCAGCATATCCGAATCAAATTGTTATCGGTGTGGTTTGTCGTTCAGCGTCAGATGTTGCAGAATTTGCACTTTGCAAGCACACATACGAAGACGCTCGTGAACTACACAATGCAATGTTGATTGAGGTACATCAAGTTGCCTAGATGCTTGACAAATTGACTTACGTGGGCTTCTGAGAATCGTTTGTCTGATGTCCTCCACTGTCTCTTCTGAAACTCCGTAACGTGCACCGCCAGAATGTTTCAAAACACTTGCCGTTGCCAGAAACTTCGTATACCATTCCTTAATTATTTTCACATCAGGTGGATCACATTCATACATACGATGATAATTTCTTTGCACAGTAATCGGCGATTTTGTTTCTGCAAACCACACTACTGCTGGCACGCGCTGCTGTGGCGTCACCATTTTCACTTCGTGCGACCATGCTGCACTCTGGTGACGATACTTGGCACTTACTGACGTGGAAATATAAATTCTTTGAAGATGCTCTACAATGTGGTGCATTTTTCACTGTCGTATCTACTGTGGTTTTCACTTCAGGGTCCTTGAAATCAGGGAGGCTTGAGGGTTGTATATCGGATAATAATCACTGCTGAGATAAGTGCCAATCTGTCCTATCATTCCTACATATCTTTTGTGTAGAAGTAGACACTATAACGGTAAGGAAGATCGAGAGAAACGGATGGAAGCAGTGGCTGTGGGATATACAGAAAGGAGGAGGGGTCAATGGGAGAAAAAGGAGACTGCGGGAGAGAGACACGCATACAATGTCAGTGAGAGGGACATGCTCACTTTGAAGGCTTGGAGTCAAAGAGAGACTGGGCAAAAGAATTTAGAATGTTCTGTGTTCATACGAAGCGAAAATGATCACATGGAAAAATGTTTGGTGAAGAAGTCAGAGTGAGCATTGAGGCAGCTGATCCACCGCTTTTCCGACAGAGTCTTTTAAAGAGGAGAACATTCGCCTTTTTGCGCTCGAACAGGAGCATATTTCAGCTGTAATGGTGTCCCAAGAGACCAATACTTATGAGACATGGGCAGACCTGTACTCTCATTCCCATCTGTCTGTTGCGTAGACGTATACACTATGGGCAGTGCTGGATGTGGTCACCTTGCATCTTGACACCTCCTTCTGTATTTCTTCCTGATTCCGTTTGGATTGCGTCAGATGCATTGCTTGCATGTTTGCACGTTGTAGATGTGCTTGAAACATGGGATGCCTTTATATAACCAAGTAACCATGAATCCTACGGATTCAGGTCTGGTCAAGGAAAGGGGCCGTCTTCGATCAATCCTTCGGTCATGAAACGTTGTAGTGACGTACCGTCGCACGATAAGTAAAAAACAGGGTGGTGCTCAGCAGTGAATGAAAATTACAGTCGTTGTCCTTCTGCAAGTGTGACGTTTACCAATAGCGCAAGCATGGCTCCCTCTGTCGGAGGTTGGAGTCCTCCCTAGGGCATGGGTGTGTCTGTTGTCCTTAGCGTAGGTTAGTTTAAGTTAGATCAAGTAGTGCGTAAGTTTAGGGACTGATGACCTTAGCACTTTGGTCGCATGAGACCTTACGACAAATTTCCAATAGCGCAGGTAGTTCATCGGGCACAAATCAGTGATATCCAGCACCTGATAATCCGGTAAAGTGTGTGATCCTACGAGTCTGTCACCAACAACTTCTTTCCGTAAACTGGAACTGAAGTGATCCTGATGACTCACCTCCGCAACTGTTTGAGGATTTGGATATGCCAACACGTATGTGTTGCGTTAGTTCACCATACAAATTCCTATGAATCCTGTCTCATCTGATAATAAAATTCACATTGCTCGTCACAGATAAAATGACTCAAATCTCAAAAGGCATTTATTTCCAGGCATACAATTATGGGAACTTGGACTTTTGAACAGTATTGCCTCCTGCAGGAATACGTCGCACTTTGTTTAACACTCCTGTATGAATCTATATGGAAGCACAATAAATACAATACGAATTAAGATTACTGCTAGTTCTGTATAATACGTAAACACACTAACGAGCATCAACATCAACTCGTGCTACTCTTGAAAGTTTCATTAGCCGTCTTAAGAAATGCAAATTGTACAATTCATTAGTTTGTGCATGTTTTACCGTATTTAACCAATTGCTGCATGTTTTCTTTTCTGTACCGATTTTTGTAGAGCGCCACATCAGCCACACAAGTCATTAAAACTACGGAGATGCCACTTTTGTTTTGCATCAGTAGTGTAACGTATCACTTGGGTAAAGCGATATATTGTATGAGCATATTTCGACCGACGGATGATAAAAGGCGTATTTTCGTAATGAACTAGATAATTTACTGTTTGGATGCATGTTTTATTTATGCGCATTTATTGTCAAATGGATGGACGCAGCCTATCTGCAAAGCATGATGACAATAAACAAAAAATGGTTCAGATGGCTCTGAGCACTATGGGACTTAACATCGAAGGGCATCAGTCCCCTAGAACTTAGAACTACTTAAACCTAACTAAGCTAAGGACATCACACACATCCATGCCCGAGGCAAGATTCGAACCTGCGACCGTATCAGACGCGCGGCTCCGGACTGAAGTGCCTAGAACCGCTCGGCCACCGCGGCCGGCTGACAATAAACGTAGCTCTAAGTTCGCGGTACCAACTGGTCGAACTTTTATTCCGTGTCGTCCGTTCGTGACTTTGAGATGTGATGCGCGCCACAGAGAAAGAACGACTGCGACAATGCCTATGATGTCACAGGAACATGAGAAAAACTTGTTGTACATAGACCAGATGACAACTGTTGATTAGGACAGAACGTAGTTTAGACTTTGCACTTGTCAATTTTTTCACTGTCTTCCGAATAATGTAATAATATGATACCGCACAATTATTGTAAATAAGAGTACAATACATTCTGAACCCCCAGTAGCAACCACAGCACTTTCAGAGCTGAAGTTCGGTTAGAAGAGGCTGGAGAGGGTGCGGAAATACTAAGGTGGATAACATTAAATAACTGGAAGTCCTGGCTCCCGATCATACTTAACTTCACTAAACAGCTGGCAGGATGTTGCACAACCACAATTACACCTCTGATTTGACAGAGCAGTGCTTTTGAGTACTGTTGTAGCACTGTACCAAGATTATTACATATTACAATGAAGCGCCAAAGAAACTGGTATAGGCATGCGTACTCAACTGCAGAGACATGTAACTAAGCATAATACGGCGCTGCGGTCGGCAACGCCTATATAAGACAACAAGTGTCTGGTCCAGTTGTTAGATCGGTTACTGCTGCTACAGTGGTGGGTTATCATGATTTAAGGCAGTCTGAACGTAGCGTTAGAGTCGGCGCACGAGCGATGGATACAGAATCTCCGAGTTAGCGATGAAGTGAAAATTTTCCTGTACGACTATTTCAAGAGTGTACCGTGAATATCAGGAATCCGTAAAACATCAAATCTCCGACACCGATGCGGCCGGAAAAATATGCTGTAAGACCGGGACCAACGACGACTAAAGAGAGTCGTTCAACGTGACAGAAGTGCAACCCTTCGGCAAACTGCTGCAGATTTCAATGCTGGGCCATTAACGAGTGTCAGCGTGCGAACCATTCAACGAAACATCATCCTTATGGACTTTCGGAGCCGAAGGCCCACTCGTGTACCCTTAATGACTACACGACACCAAGCGTTACGCCTCGCCTGGGTCCGTCAACACCGACATTGGACTGTTGACGACTGGAAACATGTTGCCAGGTCGGATGATCGTTTCATATTGTATCGAGCGGATGGACGTGTACGGGTATGGAGACAAGCTCATGAATCCATCAACGCTGCATGTCAGCAGGGGAGTGTTCAAGCTGGTGGAGGCTCTGTAATGGTGTAGAGCGTGTGCAATGGGAGTGATTTTGGACCCCTGTTACGTCTAGATACAACTCTGACACGTGAGACATACGTAAGCGTCCTGTCTGATCACCTACATCCATTTATGTTCATTGTGCATTCCGACGGACTTGGGCAATTCCAGGAGGGCAGACTTCCAGAATCGCTACAGAGTGGCTCCAGGAACACTCTTCTGAGTTTAAACATTTCCGCTGGCCACCAGTCTCCACAGACATTAACGTTATTGAGCATATCTGGGATGCCTTGCAACGTGGTGTTCAGAAGAGATCTCCATCTTCTCGTACTCTTACGGATTTGTGGACATTCCTTCAGGATTTATGGTATCAGTTCCCTCCAGCAGCACTACTTTAGACATTAGTCGAGTCCATCCTACGTCGTGTTGCGGCACGATATTAGGCGCGATATTAGGTGTACCAGTTTCTTTGGCTCTTCAGTGTATAACGAAATACTTACCTAATGATTGAAAATTAAATTATTTGTTCTGTCTTCCTTCCGTAAATTCGATTTGGCAAACCTACCGCTTGCACTTGCCACTACGGACAAGAATCACTGTGAAATGGGGACCATCTCGAGCGGAGCATAAACGCAGAGCAGCTTGCATAGGGCGGGCGTTTCTCGACTCGCTACTCCCGGCCCTCGGTTCAGCGCCTTGAGTTACTTTGCGGCGGCGCGTCGGGCAGAACAGATGACGGCGTCGCGGCGCGGCGCGGCGGGCGCCGGCAGCTGCAGTATTAGCATCACAATCGCGGTCGGAGACCCTCCCGGCGCCCCGCGGCATTGTGCTTCACGCTTTGCATTCTGAATTAGCCAGTTCTTCGCGGTGCAAAATTTCTTCCTTACGTAAGCTGTTCTTACTCGCACTTCCTGTGATCGCGTGAGTGAATATTTCCTCGTCGCCTTGCCGCTTGAGTACTGCCTTTCAGGTGACATAATGCAGAGTTTGACACGGCTGTTTATACTGTAAAAATTTTTACTTCGTGCCGAGTCGGAATTTTTCCTTTAACTAATATGACCTAGGTGATTATGAGTCTGTAAACTTTATTGTCCAAAAACCTTTGACGTAAGATTGTACTTCTTATTGAGAAGACTATGAAAACATTTTGAATTTTTCAATTCGGTCGCTAAGTCAGTGAAAAACTGAAAAGCAAACATTTCGTGCACATCAAAACTGTTAATTAACCAAACCATAGCTGTAACTGGAAACCTTTTAGCCGTTTTGTAAAATATAGAGTGTTAGGTGTGTAAGTACAGAGATTGTGATCGTTGGTATCTTAACATCCATTCACTTCGTTGTGTTATTTGTTTTTTGTCTGTGTCTAACGGTCTTCCCACAAACACATTAAATAATTTACTAACTGATGTTTTCTGCTCAGTCTTAATTGCACCACAAAGCTGACTACCTCTTTCAGAATAGACTAACCGTTCTGCGTCGAAGTGCTGCCCACGGAAAAATAAGCATTAATGGCTTGCTCTTGCCACAGCTACTTCGAGGTACTAACGGAGCTGAAAACATACCACTTCCAATAGCTATAATTATTTCATCACGTTACCTTCTGTCTGGGACGTGGGTGCACTCAGCGACTGTGATCTGATTTATAAATTACAGATAGCAGCAATCAGTCGCCTTTTTTTCAGGTTTTGTTTGGCAAATCCAGATTTCGGCAAGTGCCTAGCCATTATCAATGCACTATTTTGTAGTCTCACTGCATGTCAATTCCCTGTTGTTTTGGCGCCAGTCACAGTTATTTGAATACTGTATCGGAGTATTCAAAGAACTGTGACTGACTCCCGAACAACAGGGAACTGACATGCATTGAGACTACAAAATAGTGCAATGATGATGGATAGGCACTAGCCGAAATTCGGATTTGCTAAACAAAACCTTCAAAAAAAAAAAAGGCAACTGATTTCAGCGCTCTATAATTTATAGATGTATAATTATTTCTCTGCAAATGAAGTACACGCAGGTGTAATGTTTATTAGTACACTGTCTTCAGTCACCAATAAAAATATCTATACTTGTACTCCTAACATCCTGCAGTTTCTGTGCTCAGAGGTAATGAGGTGTCTCGAGCAGAATAGCCTCCTTCATGCCAAATAGCATGGGTTCCGAAAACATTCATCAAGCGAAACTCAACGTCGTCCTTTTCCCACATGAGTTCCCGAAAGCCGTGGATCAAGGGATAGAGCTATAGCGTTTCCTGACTTCCGAAGGGCACTTAATTCAGTACTACACCTGAGCTTATTACCGCAGTGTGATCATACGGACGTCATACAAAATTTGTGATTGAACTGATGATTTCTTGCAGATGTGTATTTTATAATGTATAAGCGCTGCGCCCAGAGAAATTAATATCGATAGGAGGAACTAGGAGGTGCTGACAGTTCAGTGACACAGGTAGTCGGGTGACGTTGAGCGAAATAGGGAATATAACGACTGTTTTGTGACTTGTTGTGGATGAGAAGTACATAATGGTTTTATGTGACAGTGTTTATGGTTTAGGGGCGCGCAGTGGCGACATTATCATCGTCCGGACAAATAATAATACTGACGAATCTGGTTGAAATGCCTTAATATTAGGAGGAAGTCTTACTCAGATACGCGCACTCTTTCCCAGTCTCACTCACAATCATCTGAACAGTCACGGTAGCTCACATCCATTAAGATATGGTAAAAGTGGGCCATGTTGTGCAACTAGCCATTAAAATAGGAGTAAGATATGAAGAAATCTGAAATAACTAGACAGGGAAATGTAACTGAGTATCACTTACAAAAATCGGATGAGCCCGCCACCCTCATAGTGCATTCAAAATGTGCCCTTAAAATTTTAGCGAACATTTCCGACATTTCACAAGACTTAGAAATGTCATACCACATCTGTGCCACCGATGCAAATTGTCGACAAATGAGCTACTGTGCTCTGATCTGAAAATAAAATACAGTTTACTAAAATGTGGCGCAGCGTGATCTGTACGCCACAAACACCACAATTGAAGGGTCCTCTCGTTGGATCACGAAGCTATGTGTCCAGTGCGAAGACGGATGATAATGACGTCATGCCGCCTGCGTGGATGACAGGAGATACGCCACGACTGTTATCTTGACTTTAATTGGGACAGTGTGTTGTCTGTCACTTCCACCAACTCTTCTTTGCATATACGCATGACAATGAACCTCAGCAGTGAGGTGAGAGCACTCTGAAATGTCACATCATGGTTCCTCACATCCGCCATTTAGTTTCCCTTCATACCCTTATGCCCAGCTAACCAGCAGGAAGACACCTCCTTCCCCAGCCACTGTAAACAGAGAAGGGCATCGTGGATTTCATGGACCACTTTAACTGGGTTGAAGTGTTGTATAGTGTGAAGGGCACTCAGAGAGGCGGCAATTACTGTTTATTTGCTTTGCAATGCTTAAACAAGAAAGAACTTTATTCAGAAGGCATTACACAAATAATTTTAGCTAATGAAGAATTTATGCAGTTGCTTAAGTTGTGAGAACATAATATACTGGTCTCACTATAGTTCATAACCAAAAAATGACCGTCCAATTATTTCCAATTTATTCTAGTGAAACCGGTCTTTGTGTGAGCTTTGTATCCAGACTGAACGTCCTGTCATAAAACGTTGTACATACATTTGAAGTTTAGAAACCGACCACTTACAGGGATTCATCACTCATTTCTTTATGGTGGGAGGAGCCCTCCATGGTATACAGCCACTGCACTGAATGTTCCAAAGAAACAGAGAGTATTGCATAATAGCTGTAAAACAAGGCATAGGGCTGTAGATAGAGAGATGCTGAATAAAAGGCGTTTGCTTCTCAACAGGGCAACGCGTGAAGCTTACAGTGGCTACCATGGCGGAATATTATCGAGAGATCTGTCATAAAATACGAAGAAACTCTGGTCATCTGTAAAGTCTGTTACTGGCACCAACGTTAGTGTCCACACACTCTCGGTCGGGGCAGGAATTGAAATCGGGGGTAATAAAGCTAATACGGGAGTGCTGAAAACTATTTTCGACCATTGTTAAGACAAATCCAGGAATATTTCCCCAATATAATTCTCGGAGCAATGGGAAGAAGAGTGATATAGACTTTAGAGTCAGTGACGTTAGCTAAAATCACCAAAATTGACAAAGCTCCAGGGCCCGATGGAATGGGTAACATATCCGTTACTAAATTGGCGGCTGAGTTAGCCCCTTTCTTAACAATTGTATACCTTAGATAATTCGAACAGAAAACCGTACACAGTGGATGCATAAAAGCACAAGTCACATCTTTCTACACAAAGGGTAGCAGAGACAATCCACAACACTACCGCCCAATATCCTTTACATCCATGAGTTGCAGAATCTTGGAAAATAGTCTGAGCTCAAACATAATGAGGTATCTTCAACAAAATGAGCCCCTCCATACCAGCCCACATAGATTTAGAAAACATCGATCACGCGAAACCTAGACAATTAGATTCATTAAGTAGTTGCAGTAATTCTTCGTTTTCAGAAAGTGTTTGGCTCAGTACCTCACATCCATATTACCGAAAGTACATATTGCGTACTGTACGAGATTTGTTTTTGGATTAAGGTTTTCTTGGTGGGAAACGAATGACATGTTTCTTTGGATGCAGAGTCAGCTCCAAATATTAATCTGATAGATTCGCAGCCGGGATTTGAACTGAAACACTGAAATTTACGTATTATGTTAATGATCTTCCAGACGCGACAATAAAATGGTTTCCGTACAGGTCCCGAAATGGAGCCTCTTATTCGTCTTCCCGCCACCTGTGAGGTTCGGTCAGCGATAAGGTTCGTCAGTGCACAAACATAGCACTCATCGACATTCATCGTCAGCTGTGTCAGGTCTACGGGCAGAACATAATGAGCAAACAGATGGTACGTCGCTGATGCAGGCCTTTTCCGAAGATCGTCAAAGTGTCCATGATGAAGAGCCCAGTGGTGCGACAGTGCATCCTTGAATCGGTCATTTACGTAGTATGGCTGCCTGTAGCTATTTGCAGGGACATGATATGGAACGACTTCATTGCATCAGTCGTAGGTAAAACAGGTGTCCGACAGCTGTTACGTAGCATAGTACTAGGGAAATGCAGTCACTCCGTAGAATCTAAAAGAAGTCGTGACGTTGCGATTGATAATGGAAGGAAGACTGAAGAAAAATCAAAATATTATCATAGGATTTGCCGACCTGTAAAAAGCGTTAGACAGTGTAAACTGGTGAAACGCGACCCAAATTCTGAGAAAAATAGGAATAATCTACTGGAAAAGACGACTAACATACAATACGTACAAGAACCAAGAACGAAGAGGGACCAACTAAATTGGAAGATCAAGAAACAAGTGCTCAGATTAAAATGGGTGTAAGACAGGGATGTAGTCTTTCACCCCTACTGTTATCAACACGTCGGATAAGCAATGTCGGAAGTAAAAGAAAGGTTCAAGAGTGGAATTAAAATTTAAGACGAAAGGATATCAATGATAAGATTCGCTGATGGTGCTGTTGTCATCAGTGAAAATGAAGAAGAATTACAGGATCTGTTGAATGGACTGATTCTTCTAATGAGTACAGAATGTGGATTGAGAGTAAGAAAGACGGACTGAGAAGTAGCAGAAGCGAGAACAGCGCTAAACTTAACATTAAAAATGGTGATAAAGAAGTAGATGAGTTCAGAAATTCTGCTACCTTGGAAGAAAAAAAAAACCGACGAAGACTAGCACATGCAAAAACGGCGTCCAACAGAAATCCACTGGTGTATAACAATGGCCTTAATTTGAGGAAGAACTTTCTGAGAGCGTACATTTGGGGGAAACCAGGTAGCGAATATCATACGAAATGTGGGATATCCGAATCAGAATATAATAGAAAAATTTGAGATCTGATACTAAAGAACGAGGTTGAAAATTAGGTGGACTGATAAGATTTGGAAGGAGGAGGCCCTCCGTAGAATCGGCGAAAAAGAAAAGTATGAAAACCACTGACAAGACGTAGGGACAGCATGAGAGGATATGTATCACAACATTACGAAATAAATTCCATGCTACTAGAGAGAGGTGTCGAGGGTAAGACCTATAGGGGAAGACAGAGTCTGGAAAATATTCTTTTTTGTATCATCAGTCTTTTGACTGGTTTCATGCGGTCCCCCAAAATTTCTTATCTGAGATAACCTAATCACTTCAAAGTGCCACTCTGCATTCAACGCCCTAAGATATTTGTCGGATGTAGTCCAGTCTCTTTTCCCCCCACAGTGTTTACCATACAGCTCTTTCCAGCAGCATGGACTTTACTCTCTGATGTCTTGGCACATAAACAATTAACCTGTCCCTTCTTCTTATCAGTGTTTTGCTTATGTTCTTTTGTTCACCGATTTTGCTGCCTCATCCCCTATCTTATTAGTGCACCTAATCTTCAACATTCTTCTGTACTACCACACCTCAAACGCTACGCTTTTCTTTTATTGCGGTTTTCCACCATCCGTGATGCACTACCATACAAAGTTATGCTCTTCCTCAAATTAAAGCCTATGTTTGATACTAGTAGACCTGTCTTTTCTTAGTTTGCTTCCAAAGCAACAAAATTCCTTCAACCACTACGTGATCATTAATTTTCATGTTAAGTTTCTCGCAACTCTCACTTCTGCCAGTTCACATTACATTTCTCTTATTTCGGTTTCTACTCAACCAGTATTCTATGCGGCTTAGACTGTTAAATCTGTTCAGCACATCTTGTACTTCTCCATTTTCAGTAAGGATTGCAATGTCATCATTGAATCTTATCACTGAAACACTTGCACCCAGCGTTTAAATCCCACTACACAACCTTTCTTTTTATTTCAGTCATTGATTCTTCGAGGTATAGATTTTTAATCCGAACACTTCGTTCTTGGTTCTCCAGTATTGTTCTTCCCTCTTGTTCTTGCACATAATATATATTACCCGTCTGTCCGTATAGCTTACTCCTATTTCACTCATGTCCTCTCTAGTTCGTCAAATCCTATGAGCCTCTCTCTATTTTCCTTCAGTCCTGCTTCCCTTATCAGGAGCAACGTAGGGAATGCCTGTCCGGTGCTTTTATGTTTTGTAAATTGAAAACGATCATCATCTGAAGAGCTTCAATTTTCTTTTCCGTTCTTCTGTATATTATTCCTGTCAGCTACTTTGATGCATGAGCTGTGAAGCTGATTGTGCTGTAGTTCTCGAGTTAATTAGTTGTTGCTTTCTTCCGAACTGTGTGGAACTTTTTTCCGACATCAGTCTCAAAGATTCTAGGATTCTGCATATCGTCTTGAATAGTCATTTGGTTGCCATTTCCGCCAATGAGTTTAGAAATTCCTATGGAATCAGTTATTCTAGAGCTCTTTTAAATTCTGATTGTGGTATTTGATCCTCTATGCATTGCATATCGACTAGAATCTCTTCATCCATCATGTCATCAGACAGGTACTCCACCTCATACAAGCCTTCAATGTACTCTTTCACCTTTATGCTCTGTCCACTGCCTTTAAAGTGTAAGATTAGTGCTGTCGCAGCCGCTTGGCTTTTCTGTGTGTTGGGTGGGTCTTTCCAACGATCATTTCTATTTCGATTTCTTTACATCTTTCCTTCAGCTATTTCGCCCTGGCTGTCTTTCACTTCCGATTTACTTCCCTTCTAAATTATTTATAATACTGTCTTTCCCTGAAAATTACTGTAGTTACTACTTTCGTCGATCATTTCATGTATTTCTTCGCATTTACTTTCCTAGTACCTATGCTTCTTTATTCAACATCTACAGTTGCCTTTTTTAGAGATGTCCACTTCTCTTCGGCTAAACTGCCTACTCTGGAATTTCTTATCAGTCTATCAACATTAGCTAATTCGAAACGCATCTCATCATCGCCTAGCATCTCAGTATGTCGCTTCGTTCCACACTGATTCTTCTGTACGATTCTCTTAAACCTCATTCTACTCCTCATCATAACAAAATTATGATACGAGACCTTCCCATGTCTTAAATGATTTTTGCAAGTACACCCTCTACTCTTGTGATTCTTGATCCGAGTATTCGCTATTACTATCTGATATCTGTCTCAGAACTCAACGTTTCTCCTTTCCTACAGCTAAGCACATATTATCCCTTAACCCCAATTTGTACTCCTTCCCCAACAACCGCATTGTAGTCCCTCTCATTAAGAGATTTACACCTTCCATTATATACTAATTTATCCTTTGAATATCTTCAAATAATTTCCCTATCTCTTGATCTTCTACTTACGACGTCAGCATGTATATATGAACCATCGTTTTCGACAATGGTCTCCTTTCGCGTATGATGAGGTCACCCTGTCACTAAACTGTTCACAGGAGCTCACTGTCTGCCCTCCATTCCTATTCACAACGAATCCCACCCTCATTGTACTATATCGTGCAACTATTGATATTACCTTATTAGCTGAGAAACCCATCCTCGCCCTGTTATTTATTTACAGCTGTGCCCAAGATTTCGTAGGACTTACTGTTGACTTATATGTACACTCATTGTTTGAAGTATGACTGGGGACATGTTCATAAAGCTTGCTTGCTTCACTAAGATGGAAAAGAGCCACGTAGATCTAGCTCTGCGAAAAGCAACTGACACTAAGGTCCATTCCTGAAACACCCAGTGTCTGACATTGTGCTTTGTTTATGGTCATGGCATAACAAAACTCACTGGGCGTTATACAGGGTGAAAGTAAAATGATAAGTTGTTAGAAGTAAGTGCAATTCAGGGTCTATAGACTAACTCACCTGTCCGGCCGCTGTGGCCGAGCGCTTCTAGGTGCTTCAGTCCGGAACCGCGCTGCTGCTACGGTCGCAGGTTCGAAGCCTGCCTCGGGCATGTATGTGTGTGATGTCCTTAGGTTTAAGTAGTTCTAAGTCTAGGGGACTGATGACCTCAGATGTTAAGTCCCATAGTGCTCAGAGTCATTTGAACTAACTCAACTGCGCCGCTCCTCGTCAAATTTTCCACTTATACGCTGTACGGCTGAGAATAGTAATCTGAAGACTTTGTGCGTGAAGGGTTCCGAGGCGCGAGCTAATACATGATGCTGTTGATCAGAGCTATGACCACCTATCTTTTGGAAGGAGTTTCTGGTGATCATCTTAAAGCCTGATATTCTCGAGCTGCAGAAAGTCTCACCTCACGATCTTCATTGGATTCTTGAAACCGCCTAGCCCTCAGTTTTTTGTTCGATCTGGTGTATTCAGAAACACTCGACTGTTTTCTAGACTTCTTTATTCGGAAGCAAAACTTAATGACTCGGCATCCAAGTCACAAAAAACTTAAGAAATTAGTTTTTCTTAGCAAATCTGTACTAATAATAAAACTGCGGAACCGTTGCGTCTGTCTGTCTCTTTGAATACATTAGTCCCAGAACTACTAGGCAAATTTTCAAAGGGCTTTAGCAGATAACTTGAGTGTAGCTTGGGGCGTTGTAAGGGCTTAATTTCATAAAATCGCTGAGTTTATCCTTCATGGCCAAAAAGATGCATTTCGGAATGTGTGAGATCCCGGCTGCGGGGTAAATGAAGAGGGTCAGTCCAATGAAATTTTATGAATTCTTCTGAGTGCGCAGACTAGTGTGAGGCCGTGCGAAGTTCGGATTTTTGTGGCGACGAACAACTGAAGTCACTTCTTTATTTTCCTGTAGGTAGCACAACACACTTCAGAGTTGATAGTTGCACCATCATGGAGGCCATCAAAACGGAATAACCCATTCAGAGTCCCAGAAGGCCGTCGGCATGATTTTACCAGCTGAAGGCGCGGCTTTGAACTTTTTCTTCGGTGGAGAGTTGGCTTCGTGCCACTCCATGGATTGCCGTTTTGTTTCCTTTTCGAAGCGATAAACCCCCGTTTTATCGCCTGTGACGATGTTCGAAATAAAAGTCACAATCAGCCTCGTAACGGGCAAAGCAATTCCGCACAAATGGTCCTTCACCCTCCATTGCTGTGTATGATTTTCTGTTAGGTTGGGAAGAACTTAACTGCTGGCCGAGTATTTAAGTACTATCGACAGAGACGTCCAGTTGTGCAAGGAGGTGTTTGTTTGTGATCCGTCGATCACTTCGAATGAGAGTGACCACACGTTCCAACATTACAGGAGTCACAGCTGTATGTGGCAGGCCGGCACGCAGGACATCAGACTTTTTTGCGAGACATTGTTTCTTCAATAGCGGGCACATCGCCCAACGACTCACCGGGCCTTTGTTTACTCGCAGGGCTCCATAGGTTTTCTGCAAGAGTCTGTGAATATGTGCGATGCTCTGGTTTTCCGCCAAACGAAATTCAGTGATACCCCTCTGTTTGGAAAGCACCACCTTTACAGACAGCGTTTGGAAGGCTACGTATTATGCCGGCACCCATCGGATTCTCTTCAAACTATAAGGGATGAAAAGGGAATATTTCACGATATTCCACAAGAAGTTCCCCATTTTTTTCAGCCGAGGTTGACCGAGAAAAAAATGTGTTGCAGTACTTGTTGAATGACCCTCATATGAATATTGAGACTTACCATTCCCTTCTCAGTTTTTCTGGGTTTTCTTTTCCTACCACTGTCAAACGTGTAATATCCCATACTCCGACTCGTAGATAATTATCCCGTCGTTTGTGATTCCACCTTTTTGTCATGGTCATCTCTCCATTGGCAGCCCACTCCTGGAGAATCGAATGGGGGACTAATCCGGAATCTCTTGCCGATGGAGTGGCCATCATGACTCTTTTTCAGTTGCTGGCATGATGTCCTGTGGACATAAATTATGCATCATTAACTCAGTGAGCTGCATTGTCTTCACTATCCTCCTGCCGTTGATCATTGTAAATGCTTCCGCCTCTTAGGGGAAGTTTCCCACCCGAAGGACAAGGAAGTGCCATGAACCTCTGTCTTTGATTATGCCCTCTCTGACAAGGCCGCTGGAAGAACGAGAGTGATACCATATACCGGTGGCCGCCATTTCAGATGACATTTATTCAAAATTGAAACAGTGGCTAGGTTCTAATCTGGAACCTTGGACGCTTGCATCACTATTCGAAGATGCTACAGCTAGAAAAGGCGTCCCTATACCCCTATACCAGACCGGCCAGAAATTTGCACGCGTGCGGTGCTTCTGCACATGTGCAACTTGTGAGTCACAGCGTGCACGCCGCAGCAGTCAGCGTTCATGTAGTGCATGTTTCTACGCACAGATGTCGCTTTATCCACTTGCTGGGATACTCTGTACCGGCGCATTCTAGTACTTTTTCCACAGCTTGCAAGCCAACCGTGGGAAGGTATTAAACATTTAAAATACTGTCACAGTCTTTTCATTGAGACATCTACTTTTATGTTAACAGTTTAACGCAGTAAAGCAAGTAATACAGTTAACAACCGTGGGTTTTTATTAAGGCAGCTTGACTGACGGCACGTTAATACGCGTAATGTTTTTGATCTAGTATTTAAGAAAGAGAGCACTTAGTGACTTCCAACGAACTTTATTCATGATTTGAAATAACATTAAACTAGTGCAAGGTTTCCTATAACTAATCTCGGTGCCCTCAGTTACACCAAAATAATTTCTGTCTCACTGACCTCTGAACAGAATGATAACCGCAGACCTGAAACTTCCTGGCAGATTAAAACTGTGTGCCGGACCGGGACTCGAACTCGGGACCTTTGCTTTTCGCGGGCAAGTGCGCTACCATCTGAGCTACCCAAGCACGACTCACGCCCCCTCCTCACAGCTTTACTTCTGTCAATATCTCGTCTTCTACGTTCCAAACTTAGAAGCTCTCCTGCGAACCTTGCAGAACTAGCACTCCTGAAAGAAAGGATATAGCAGAGACATGGCTTAGCCACAGCCTGGGGGATGTTTCCAGAATGAGATTTTCACGCTGCAGCGGAGTGTGCGCTGATATGAAACTTCCTGGCAGATTAAAACTGTGTGCCGGACCGAGACTCGAACTCGTGACCTGGCAGAAGTAAAGCTGTGTGGACGGGGCGTGAGTCGTGCTTGGGTAGCTCAGAGGGTCGCCGGCACGGTAGCTCAGCGTGTTCGGTCAGAGGGTTAGCTGCCCTCTGTAATAAAAAAACTGAGTTACTCGATCAACAACGAACTTAAACGGATGTCTTACGACGTCCGCCCCGAGCAGATACAACGAACAAAATGAGATTAAAAAAAAAAGAAAAGAAAATGATGGTAGAGCACTTGCCCTCGAAAGGCAAAGGTCCTGAGTTCGAGTTTCGGTCCGGCACACAGTTTTAATCTGCCAGGAAGTTTCATATCAGCGCACATTCCGCTGCAGAGTGAAAACCTCATTCTGGAACCGCAGACCTCTCGATGATCACCTGTTATTTCAATCCCATTATTGCTATATCTTTCATCAGTTCCGTCTGAAATCTGCATAATAACCGACAATTAGATGAATGTTATGTTTTATCGACTTAAGCTGAGCGTAACTCTTTACTCATTAAAAAAAAAAAAAAAAAAAAAAAACACCCTGGATGTAAGTATACATTGGAACAATCGGTTTAATGACCAATTTTCCTGATAATAATGTAACATGGAGCAGAATAAGGCAATAATGCACAGTTAGTAACCAATAATTTTTAATTATGAAAGGAAAAAATCCAAACACGTTTATCGCTGGTCATGAGAAATGTTATAGTTAATATCGGGCACAAAAGTACGGCTCACTGCCAAACGCAAACAGTTTCGAAGATTTTCATACTTATGCTTGATCGAAAGCTTGATTTATTCATTTTCATCACCGAGAAAAATCTTTCACAAACATATGTCGACCCGAACATAGACATAACTCTCGAGGCTTCTTGATGCACGCGTGGAAATTCTTGTTGTGAAAAATTTCCGTACAATTCTTTTTTACTTCGCACTGCAAAGAACTTGTCCTTCAGTCTTGTATTGCACTGTAGGTCGATCAGTTCCATCTGTAGATCATTCGGAGCATCTTCAACTGACTTCCAGAACGGTCGAGCAAAGAGGCGAATGACAGGAGACAAACTCGTAACATCTGCAAATCGTGCTCGAAATTGTTTCTTAATTTTTACAATTATTGACGCGTATTCTTGAAATCTAGCACTTTCATGGACCAGTCCAAGAGTCGGGAAATGTGCACTGTTTTCTGTCACTAGCTGGCTCTCCCAAAGCGCAAGCTTCCTGTTAAAGGCATTTACTTTTTCCAACATGTCAGAAATTAAATTATTTTGACCTTGCAAACTGACGTTCAGGCTGTTCATGTGAAATGTAATGTCCACGGAAATGCAAGGTCTGATACCCAACAAGGGTCTTCCAATATAGGTTCACTACATTACCATGACCAAACGTAAATCAAAAAATATTTTCAGCATTTTACCTCGACTGAGCCAGCGCGCCGGCTGGTGTGGCCGTGCGGTTTAGGCGCTTCAGACTGGAACCGCGCGAGCGCTACGGTCGAAGGTTCGAATCCTGCCTCGGGCATGGATGTGTGTGATGTCCTTAGGTTGGTTAGGTTTAACTAGTTCTAAGTTCTAGGGGACTGATGACCTCAGAAGTTAAGTGCCATAGTGCTCAGAGCCATTTGAACCATTTTTTTTTTTTTTTTGAGCCAGCGTACTTCGGTACAGTAAGGTATGTCGCCGTACTCCGCTCCTAATTCTTCCAAGAACTGCCGAAACTGGCAATGCGTAGGCCCATGTGTCTTCAGATAGTTTACAGTACGCACAACAATTTGCATGACGTTTGCTAACGTTACTGATTTTGCACAAAGCGCCTCTCGATGGAGAATGCAGTGAATTGCACACAACGTCTCGTCTGTGCGCCCTAACTTTTTGCGCACCCGTGCTATGAGTCCTCTCTGATGGCCTTGCATTGATGGTGCTCCATCTGTGGTCACTGAGACACCGACACCATCAATCGTCTGCTCGACAGCTTGGAGTAAGTCCGCACATGTAGTAGTCCTTTTCAAAGGTACTAAGTCCAAAACGTCCTCTGTGACACAAAGTGCGTTATCGACACTTCGTATGTATATCACAACCTGGGCTGTATCTGTAAGATCTGCTGCTTCATCGAGCGCAACAGAGAAAGTAAAAAAGTCTTTAGCCTTATTTATTAGATGCCTGTCCACATCGCCGGCCATAGCACTGATACGTCTTGTCACTGTTTATTTGGATAGACTTATTTCTTGAAACCTGCTAACGTTCGTGGGACACACAAGTTCTGCGGCATCAGTCAGACACCTTTTCACAAACTCCCCTTCGGAAAAGGGTCTAAGGCGCTGCAGTCATGGACTGTGAGGCTGGTCCCGGTGGAGGTTCGAGTCCTCCCTCGGGCATGGGTGTGTATGTGTGTTTGTCCTTAGGATAATTTAGGTTAAGTAGTGTGTAAGCTTAGGGACTGATGACATTAGCAGTTAAGTCCCGTAAGATTTCACACACATTTGAACATTTTAACAAAAGGGATTCCCAAATTGTGCAATTCTTAATGCGATTTTAAAACTTGCTCGCAGTGAAGATTTAGTGTGGTTGTCATTCTGGAAAATTGAAAACAGTACAGTGTACAGCGCACAGTAAAAAAGACATAAATGTAACACAAGAAACTAAGAGTTCAAGAAGTATCAGTTACTTTGACGTACAGTAAAATCGAGTTGATGTGTCTCATCCATTTTCTTAAGGACATTTAATTTTGCTTGCCGTTCTTCACTGTTGAGTACACTACACTCGTCTTTGTGATATGTATTGTAGTGTCTTTCAATTGAAAACTTACGCTGGCCGCCTATTATTCGGCGGCACAGCAAACACTGTGAGTTTTCGCCAACGGCTACAAAAAAGAATTGCAGTTCACAGTCATTTTTAAACGACTGAGAACATAGATCTCCCGTCCTTTGCTTTTTCACATTACCTGCCATTTCTCACAAGGGAACCTCCCCATCGCACCCCCCTCAGATTTAGTAATACGTTGGCACAGTGGATAGGCCTTGAAAAACTGAACGCAGATCAATCAAGAAAACAGGAAGAAGTTGTGTGGAACTATGAAAAAATAAGCAAAATATACAAACTGAGTAGTCTATGTGCAACATATGCAACTTCAAGGAGAGTGTGAGATCAGGAGCGCCGTGGTCCCGTGGTTAACGTGAGCAGAAGTGGAACGAGAGCTCCTTGGTTCAGTGAAAAATTTAATTTCTTTATTTTCGCAGTGATGATCTGTCCGTTCGTTCATTGACGTCTTTGTTCACTGTAATAAGTTTAGTGTCTGTGTTTTGCGACCGCACCGCAAAACCGTGCGATTAGTAGACGAAAGGACGTGCCTCTCCAATGGGAACCGAAACATTTGATCGCAAGGTCATAGGTCAACCGATTCCTCCACAGGAAAACACGTCTGATATATTCTATACGACACTGGTGACGGCATGTGCGTCACATGACAGGAATATGTTGTCGACCCACCTAACTTGTACACTTGGCGAATAGGTAAAAAGATTCTTCTACCTTGCTCGATTTAGGTTTTCATGTGGATGTGATAATCACTCCCAAAAAAGTGATAAAAACATAAGAGTTTGTCACATAAACTGCAACAAATGACTGCAACAGTCGCACAGTTTTCCCTGTGCTCAGTCAAAACATGTTTTTAACGTTTTCAGATTTTTCCGTGTATAGACCGTCAAATCCTGCATATGTCCAAGCAAATCTGAACATGTCCTGGAATTTTGGAGAACGAAGTTGATTATGTGTGTGTGTGTGTGCCTGAACTTTGATAATTGTCTGTAAATAAAAAATTAAAATTTTCACACAGGGGAAAATTCGAACCAACGACCTCTGGTTCCACAGCTGCTCACGCTAACCACAGGACCACGGCATTACTGAGGTGGTACTATCCTTAATGTTACATATCTTGACCATGGACTACTCAGTTTGTATATTTTGCTTATTTTTTTCGTAGTTCCACACAACTTCTTCCTGTTTTCTCGATTGATCTGTGTTCAGTTTTATAAGGCCTATCCAGTGTGCCAACTTCTAACTAAATCTGAGGGGGGTGCGATGGGGAGGTTCCCTTGTCAGTACTTCTCTGTTAAGGTTACGGTCACCAGGGGTAATCGAGACTAGGTATGTTGCGCTCTTGCTTGTACCACATAAACAGGGAAGAGGAGCCGCCGCCGTTCATTTAGGACACATGTCTAATAACAGATGTCGCTGTCGCACACGTGCGCACAAGTGAAGCACTTCCGTCTGCACACTGTGCAGCGGTTGGCCGGCCGTGCCCTATAACATAGGCAACGGGTTCCTATATGCAATACTACGGCAAATAATTGAGAACTTACGCTGCAAGCGGTGCTCTGAGATGAAGATGTTGGCACAGTAGAGGAAGTCGTGGCTGGCCGAATGAAACTTGTCAAAAAACTAATGACTCAAGAAAATCAAGAATGAGTATTAATGACTTCAGTAGTTTCTTTTTAAGCTCGAGAAGAAATAAATTCTTACTCCACAGGGATGGAAAGCGTCGTACACCGTCAGCGCGACCATTTCAGTTGATGCCTTGCAAGGAGCGCCCTGCGGCACGGATGATGTCTCGTGTGTTGTCACACGTGCCACGAAGAATTTCCTTCGTTTACGAGAATACGTTGTAACCACGAGTGAACAGGGTGGATGTTCCAGTATCTCTCATCCCCACACAGGCAGAAGCTCATGCACAGGTTCGCCGTGTGGCATCGTGCTTTGTCATGAAGGACGACGGGGTGCAGTACTTGGGCGATCTACTTACAGCAGGGAAGCTAGGAGCAAATTGTTGTGTTATCCTTGGAGGGGAGGGGGGAAGGAAAGTCCCTAACGGAACCGGTCTTGAATGAGATAACACTGCCATCCCGAAACACTTTCACTCATCTTGCCAGTGTACGATATAACAACGGCCGGCCAGGGTGCCCGAGCGGATCTACAGTCTGGAACCGCGCGACTGCTACGGTCGCAGGTTCGAATCCTGCCTCGGGTATGGATGTGTGTGCTGTCCTTAGGATAGTTAGGTTTAAGTAGTTCTAAGTTCTAGGGGACTGATGACCTCAGAAGTTAAGTCCCATGGTGCTCAGAGCCATTTGAACCACTTGATATAACAACGCTGCAGCACCATACACCTCACGCTGTCCCTGAAAACATTGCTATGCGCTCCGACCACATACCACTTCAATCTTGATCCATGCACGTTGTTCGTGTTTCCTAAACATACTGTTGGGATAGTTAAACTGGCCTCCAGCACTTTAAGAATGTGCACATTGCAACTGGCTCACACAGAGCCGTTGGCGCTCACTGCCCTACTTTCACTGACTTCCTGTTATCAGCTACAGACAATAGGCACGGCATTGAATGCACTTTCTTCATTTTACGGCAGGGTTGCCACTACTTTTTATCCAGTCCCCGTATATGGCTTCATTCCAATGATTGCATATTGGTCAAATTAACAAAAAGGTTGCTGGGATAATTCCACTCACCAGTATTAGTTTGCACCTCCACTCTCCAGGATAAATGCAGCAATTCTTTCGGGAAGGATGTTATATGGCCGTTGTATTATGTCCTGAGACAAAATGTCCCACAGGTGTAAGTGATCCGCGATGTTCTCGATACAGAGACTGGGAAAGATTTGGTTTCCTAGCTGGTCGCTCACATCTTGATTCTGGGGACAGATCAGGATGTCTTGTTGGCCAGGCGAGCACCTCAACATCAAACAGACCGTTTATGAGAAGTGTCCTGTTGAAAAATAGCACCACGAAAAGTTTCCATCGAAACTCACACTAACCCCTTGCCTACACGTCGATCTTTATATAATCACATCGTTTTCGAGCTGCTTTGTGTTTACGCTGCAGCAATGCGCTCACCCCTTGTAGATTCGCAGTTCATCTTTGAACACAATGTGATGCCCTAACCAGTTACCTGGTCAAGGCCCTAGACCAAACGCAGCCTTATGTGTTGCTGTGTTAACGGCAGCCTACACATGAGACGGTAATTCCCGAATCCGGCTACTGCTGATCTCCGACAAATGGTGCGGGATGACACGGAAAGCTGCAGAGAGTCCATTACTTGTAATAGAAAATTGCATACGTGTTGGTATCTACGTGTGTGGTACACAATATGGCGATCATCGCTTTTGGTGGTCAGACGTGGTCGATCAGACCCTTGACGATGAGTATCCCTGCTCTCACGTTCACATGCAACCCATCATCTGACAGCTGACACATACGAACGCTACAAAAACTTGGGCACAGTACAACTGGGCCTACCAGCCAAACGGAGATCTGCAACAAGGCCCTACTCAATCGACTGTTTGGTGCCGACATCGCTATCTGACACCAGTACCGACTTATCCGTGTCCATCACACTAATCACTCGGCACCTGGTCCTTATTTATCCTAGTAGTCGGCCGATGTGGCCAAGTGGTTCTACGCGCTTCAGTCCGGGACGGCGCTGCTGCTACGGTCGCAGGTTCGAATCCTGCCTCGGGCATGGATGTGTGTGATGTCCTTAGGTTAGTTAGGTTTAAGCAGTTCTAAGTCTAGGGGAGTGATGACCTCAGATGTTAAGTTCCATAGTTCTTAGAGCTATTTGAACCATTTTTTTTTAAACCTATCAAACCCGGTAACATATCTAAACACTAACATCGCTAAAATACCCTGGTGGAATGCTGACAGAGACATTCAACTGTAATCATTTACACACCTGCTGATTGTGTGTGCATGTCCGAAGTTACGTTGACATCCGAAAATGTCTTTGGGTGCTTTGCTGTTTTTGTCATGCTGCGTATAATGAGAAAGGATCTAAGGCCATGCAGTCATGGATTATGCGGCTTGTCCCGGCGGAGGTTCGAGTCCTCCCTCGGGCATGGGTGTGTGTGTTTGTCCTTAGGATAATTTAGGTGAAGTAGTGTGTAAGCTTAGGGACTGATGACCTTAGCAGTTAAGTCCCATAAGATTCCAAACACATTTTTTTTAGAAAGGAAATAGACGCAGTACTGATTCCTGAGGGTTTGAGGGAGTAGTTTCGGAGTGTGGAGGCTTGCAGTACATCCCTCTGCTGCGACCTTTTTTGTTCCGATTGCTACAAACTGTAGGCGAGAGGAAAGGTACGAGTGGGACTACTGTACGGCATTTGAAGCAAAATTGCTTGTGAGTGTACCAATGTCCGCGAGAGCGAGCTGTCTTTGTGGTTGTTAAGCTCTCCGACAGATGCCTGCGGTAAAGCGTACAGGACGGAGTATGGATTCCGCGAAGCGCGGCCGGACAGAGCTTGATCGCAGCGGGCGTCCACTGCCTCCTGGACTTATCTGACCACAAGCTGCGAGTTACGGCCGGAATAAAACGGCCGCGGGCGCAGCGGGCTACATTACCGCCCGCCCCGACAAGTACAGCGCTCCGGCTTTTAACCGGGGAGTAATTGCTCGGCCTGCCCGGGCTCTGGTGCGCACTCGTCCCTTCTTACTGAATGCGACGCGCCTCGAATATATTCCGTCGCGTGTCCTGCCCTGGAAGACCGAGCCCCATAGAGCGTGCGCGTATTCTCTACAGCACGGAGCTCCGTTTTAGCATTTTGTGCTACGACAACCCTGAGGACACTATCGATTATATCTCATGACAGGAGAAAGACACTGACGGAAAGGACATCGCAACGTCGAAAAGTAATTAATGTAGAGTAATGACATTTCGGAAATACGCTTGTCTAGGTATCACATTTAAATGACTAACGTTGGAAGACCACAAGTTAATGTAAGTGCGAGATAATCCATTGAAAATGTGAAATGCTGTACATTAATAACCGGTGTTCAAAAATGGCTCTGAGCACTATTGGACTTAACTTCCGAGGTCATCAGTCCCCTAGAACTTAGAACTACTTAAACCTAACTAACCTAAGGACATCACACACATCCATGCCCGAGGCAGGATTCGAACCTGCGACCGTAGCGGTTGTGCAGTTCCAGACTGAAGCGCCTAGAACCGCTTGGCCACAACGGCCGGCAGTAACCGTAGTAATCCCCAAATGTTGAATGTATGGATGCAAACGTGCAGACATTCTGTTGTACAGGTGACGAATGTCAGTTTGTGACATCGAGTTTCATACCTGTTTCCATGCTTGTTAGACTTGTTCAAACACCACCGATGATGTCCCATATGTGCTGGACTGGAAACAGATCTGATGATCGAGGAGGCCAAGACAACATGTCGACACTCCGTAGAGCATGGTGAATTACAACAGAGATATGTGGATCACCGTTATCCTGTTGGAAAACACCCCGTGGAATTCTGTTAATGAGTGGAAGTGCAACATGTCGAATCACTAGATTAGCCCACAGATTTGCAGTCAGGGTGCGTGAAGTAACAATGAGGGTACTCCTGCTGTCATACGAAATCACACCCAAGGCCATAACTCCAGGTGCAGGTCTAGTGTGTCTAGGAATCAGGCAGATTGGCTGTAGTTCCTCAACTGGCCTCCTTCTAACCAACACACGGGCATCAGTGGCACCGAGGCAGAACCAGCTTTCATCAGAAAACACAATAGACCTTCACTCTGCCTTCAAATGAGCTCTCGCTTGACACCAGTGAAGTTGCAGATAGCGGTGGGTTGGGGTCAGTGGAATAACGCACGCTGCAGGGCGTCTGTCTCGGAGCCGTCCTTGAAATAACCGATTTATAACAGTTCGTTGTGTCACTGTGGCGCCAACAGTTGCTCAGATTGCTGCTGGAGATGCAGTACGATGCGCCAGAGCAATACGCTGAAAAATGGTTCAAATGGTTCTAAGCACTATGGGACTTAACATATGAGGTCATCAGTTCCCTAGACTTAGAACTACTTAAACCTAAATAACCTAAAGACATCACACACATCCATGCCCGAGGCAGCAGTGCGGTTCCGGAGTGAAGCATCTAGAACCGCTCGGCCACAGCGGCCGGCTCATTACGCCAAACACGATGGTATTCCTTCTCGGTAATGCCACGTGGGCGTCTGAAGTCCGGTCTTCTTGGGACTGTAAATTCTCGTGACCACTGCTACCATCATTCATGCACAGTGACTACATCTCTGCCAAGTGTTTCTGCAGAATCGCAGAGGAAAAACAACCACCTTCTCGTAGAACTATTACATTGTCTCGTTACAACTCAGTAATGAGTTGATAATGGCGTCTTTGTAGCCTTTAAGGCATTCTTGACTAACATCAAGTCAGAACGTCCAGTCTTGTAGGTAAGTGACGCTCACGACCGTTACAGGGTGTATTTAAGGTAAATCTGATCTGCATGCACATTTGCCTACCACCTTCCGTTTATGTCGCACAACTCCTTCTTGGTGCTGCGATTCTTTTCCGCCAGTGTATTTCCACTGTCGTAAGGCAGACATACGCTCGCATCTCAGCGCACCTGCGCTTTCAGAAGTCAGGAGTATGACGAATTTCAAAAAATTTATAAAAATCTATTGTAAATCTTCTTTTAAGCAACTGAAATTATTTGCTGACGATTATTCTCTGTTATTTTGACAGAGTGCATATTAGTACAGGCCATCCCCTTGTTCTAGAATAGACAATTTTTACCACATGTAACAGATTACCCGATCGAGGTTAGGAAAGTCCAATAAAAAGTTGTATGTTAAGGCTGCATATGCTTGTAATTTTACTTTAGCAGAGATGCTAAAACATATTGCTACAATTAATATTACTGGTTATGTCAATATTACTGCTTATGACAAATGATCCTGTAACTAAGTTTTATGGGATCAGTAACATCTGAAATTCCGACTACATCATAGTTCAGTTAAGTTGTTTGAAGAAACATTCTCCTTGCTATTACTGTTAAGATGGGAATCAGTGTTCACGCGTAGTCTTACACATTGCACATACAAAAACATGAAACGCACGTAATATATTGTTACGTATACAGATAACACCAACTTGTATATTGAGTGCTGTCTTGTTAAACGTAACTGTAAACAAATCTCTCTCTTAAAATTAACGGCTACAGAGGGGTAAATAAGAACTGATAGTATTTTAGTAATAGCAGCAAGATAGTAATAGTAATAAGATACTGGCGCTCTCTTATAAGTTAAAATCTTAATGAAATCTTACGTACGGTAAACAATGTTTTATTATCACTCACTAGTAGAGCTGTCCTGTATAAGATCCGGCAAATCAAAATTTCATGGTTTTTTTTTTCAGCCAATTACCAGGCGAGCTGGTAGTGGGACAGAATAATGTAACGGAGTTACCTGTTCCGGCATTTACCTGAGTACATAGAAAAACCTCCAGGAACCCTGGTCAGATTCGATGTATTCAAATATTTTAATATATTTCCCGGACATTGTGCTTCATTGCTCCAGATAAAAATTAAAAATCAATAATTCTTTATCTGTGTTATACATATATGCACAACATTCATACAAGTCGTCCAGCCATAAATATTGTACGTAGGGCTACCCATGCGAAGCTGGTCTGTGTCGCTTTTGTAAGGGCAATCAAATGAAAACGAAACAGATTATTATTTCAAAGTAATCGCTGTAAGGCCCGCATCTCGTGGTCGTGCGGTAGCGTTCTCGCTTCCCACGCCCGGGTTCCCGGGTTCGATTCCCGGCGGGGTCAGGGATTTTCTCTGCCTCGTGATGGCTGGGTGTTGTGTGCTGTCCTTAGGTTAGTTAGGTTTAATTAGTTCTAAGTTATAGGCGACTGATGACCTCAGCAGTTGAGTCGCATAGTGCTCAGAGCCATTTGAACCATTTGAATCGCTGTAAAGTGCTAAATAATTTATCCCATTGTGAGACAAGGTGGTCAGTGCCTTTACGGAAAAAGTCTGCGATTGCCCACAGAATAATAATTGTACCTAGGCATGCATCTCTTCGCCTGAAGCCGATGGACAGTCCCTAGCTTTTTTTCTCGGGGCTCCAAAAATACGGAAGCTGCCTGAGGAGAATTTGAGACTGTCTAGAAGATGTGTAAGGTCATCTCAGCGAAATTTCTGCATCGTACTCGAACTATGTGGGCGGACCCACATGTTGCCAAGATTGTTTCGACTAGGCTGGGGAACACTTACACTTCACCGTAGTGTCCCTGTTTCTCTCCATGTGATTTATGTACGCGTATTTTAGAGCCTCAAGAGAGACATTTGAGACTGTCTATTTGCTTGAGTGAAGAGGTGCACGCATGGGTACAAACAAGATTCCGTAAACAACAACAAACATTTTCCAGAAGGCGTTGATCGTCTTGTCTCTCAGTGGGATTGATGTATTAACATTTACAGCGATTAATTTTGAAATAGTAAAGAGTTTATTTATTTTGATTCATCTCTATCGTTTTCTCTTTACTGCCCTCTGTAGTTTCTAAATTCATGTGAAAGTCAAGTCTCGGGCTTTCGTCATTGCTCACAAACAAGCCATTTTTCCAAGTAAGCTAGTAAAGTAACATTCTTAGAAGGCGTCACCACCGAATGCAACTGTATGCAATGATCTCGCTAAGAAGCTGCATTTCCGGTGCCATGAACGAAGTCAGAAAGCTTTGGTCGCTAGGTGGAGGAACCTTACAGTACCACACAGTTGCAGTCTACCATCTTCTGATATTTGTTCCTACTAGATAGTGTAAGCATATACAGAACAAATAGCCATACTGGCATCTGCATCAAGAAAGATACTTGCACTACTGACACATGTAGTCAATGTAACAAAAATTTATGTAGCAGTTAATATGTATCATTACATATGCCCTTCTATTTCATCCTAGGTAATCGAAACTAACACAGGTTTAAATTCCCTAGGATCATTTGTATTCATTACATTGAGTAGCAGTGTAACACTCTTTCCACAAGTAATTATTTTCACCACCAATAGTGATAATCTAAAATTTTTTCCACACAAATTTTACAAATAAAAAGTATGTTTTAATTTTTGTATTTTTAGGCATCATTTCCTAAATTTAAATTTTCTTTCAATCTATTGAAAAGGAATATTATATATTTTTCACGTACGATCCACACACACAACCATTAATCAACTTTTTTTTCAAATAACATACCAAAGGCATACTTTCGACTATCCTCATATGGAATGATTATGGAAGATTCCTCTGATCATTATCGTATTTGCATTTTAATCTAATCTAACATTTCATTTAAAGTAAACAAGAAAATTTCATAATCATGTTAGCCCAATATTAAGAATGAGAAACACAGAAGACTTTAATAAATGTCTAATTGAAAGCATTGCGCATGTAAAATTAAAAGAGAATAGACAGTTGATATCGTGTTATTTTAAATGAAATCCTATTTACTAAGCAGACACAGACACCCCAGTTTGTAAACTAACATTTTCTTTTCACAGTTCTTTTGGTATTAGGTACACTGGCTGTTAACGTGTACCTTTAATCAACTAATAAAATTTTAGGTAATTAAAGTAAGTGTCAGTTATCATTTTATAGTTGAACACTTACCGTTCCTTTTCTGTAAGATGATCCTCATTTACAACATGTGCTACAAAATTCGGTTTCTTTTCAATCCTTACGAGTATAGATCTCATTATCCCTTTGTTACAGTTTACAATTACTTGACTCTCGCTCTTCCAGTCAGATCCAAGAGTAATATTCGAACTTAATTTTCACAGCACTAAAAATATGCTTTATAGGCTGCTTCAGTCAAATTTAAAGAACAAAAATACATGTGTCCTGATAGGTTTGCACATTTTACCTGTGAGATTATTGTCTTTAATTCTGAAACAGACATATTTGCAGTTTCTTTCTCACTTATTAAATGCTCCCACAAGTTGTCTGTAATGCCTCTCTCTTCACTATCAGTGTGTAATAAAGCAGTTCCTTTATTCCACTTCACATTATTCAATGTTTGTTCCTAAGCAAGGAATCATTGTCCACTTCCATTAAAAGATTCTGATTTATACCTTCAACCGACCAATATGCTGCCATTCCTTGGACCAGATTATTGCCTTTATCTATTTCTTCTGCTTATTCCGATTCATATTTTCCCTGAGACGTATCTTTATTTGCATATCTTACTTTCAATTCATCTAAGGCAAACTCTTCATTCCAGTCTTACCTCTCTTGATCCCTACTGCTATCATTACTATGCTAATCTTTATGTATAACAAATAACTGTACTTTTCGTCAACATCTACATGTTCGATTTTTCATTGATATTTAAATCATGGGTATTCATCAAGGTTTCCTGTTCTTTTTCTAGTTGGCTGTATACTACCTCTTTATCACTCTTTCATTGTTTCTTGCCCACTTACTTCTAAGTTTCCATTAGACCTTTCTACCTGACTGAGATGTTCCGTGTCATTCCCTATTTCGTCCTTATTTGGAATGCTAACTTGCAGTTCACTCATGTCATTTGTATGTAAACTATACAATTCAAAATCATTTGCATTAGCACTCCCTTCTATTACATCATCTTCACTTTCCTCAACAACACTATGACTATCTTCAACTGAATCACTGAAACTATATATGTTTTCCTCCACAACACTGTATTTATTTACTTTACTTTCAACATCCTCCTCTGTTCTTACCTCACTCCTTTCTCTAACTTCTTCACACTTACTTCTTACAGATTCTCCTTTCTCTTTATTATATTTAATTAAATCAACATCTAATCTACAAAACGTCTTTACCCAACAGCCATAATCCTTATTTGCTGCATTATTATTGCTGTTACTGGACTCTATGATTATATACCCAACCTCATTTCCTCTAATACTGCCAATTACTTTTCCTACCCACTTGCAAGGTATGTCATGCTATTACTTTTAGCTTGTATATCTAGTGGTAAGCATTTCACCTGCAAATACCTGATATACTTTCCTGAGTGTATAGTACCTGCTGACTAATTTATCTCTACAGATTTCAGGTAAACATTACACCAGCTTGAACCTAGAATGATATTCTCTTTTTCTCCACTCCCTTTTATCTTTTTCACACGACACATTATATTTCTTATTCCTTATCTTAAAATGACAGTTCATACTTTGTGTATTATTCTCTCTGTTGTTACAGTTTTCATGTTTATGATAATGGGTATGATAACGCTCCATTTAGTCCCTTTAATCTTGCTGCCCTTCGTTTCGCCACTTATGGTATGGTATATAATTATAATTTCCTCTGCTTCAAAAACAGCTTCCACTGCTTCTACCTCTATCCATTCTAACAGAGTTCGTTCCATACTTCCGGTTTCTGTCATCTCTATTATTGTTATTGGAATTAAATCTATTTTGGTGATTGTGGACTCTGTTCTCATATCCTCTGTTCCGCATATTAAGTTCACCAGCTCTCCTAAAGAATGCTACCCTATCAAAATTTCCTAAAATAATATAACCCCGTGCATTCCATGGTAATTTACGGTGTGAAACGTATAAGAAGTGTTCCTCATTGTCTTCACAATTCTTTGCAACAAGTTTTTACATTCTTTTCTTCCTTAGTTGTATACGGAGAAGCATGTAAAAATTCTTGGTCAATATCTCTTAGTTTACTTCGTTACCAAAATCCTTCTCAAATCTGATCAGAAATTCCTCCAAAGTATTCTGTGACACTTATTGCCCAATTTCTATTATCGCCACAAAGGCTTGTTTCTGATATCAAGACCCTATATTTTCAAGCAGTTCTTTAGGCATTAATTTTCTGCATGCCTCCACAATAGTTACAGGGTGACGCGCCCCTCCAGATGAGAAAATAATGACTGACCTGGTATACGCTCTAAGCCTTCAACACGTTCAGCAATTGTGGAAGTTGCTGACCACATATCTGTGATTTTGACTTCTGCTATTTGTTGATGGGCTTGCACTGCTAAGGCTTGAATCCGGTGTAACCTTGTTGCCTATGATTGATAAAGTTTTAATCAATATTTCTTCTATTGTCTCTTCAAACGCTTGTATTGACTGTGCTTTTAATGTAGAAAGAGTTTTTCCCAGTTCTGCTTGTATTCATTAGTTGCGCCCTCTTGTTTTTCACCAACTTTTTCAGTTTCTCTGGCTACTTCCGCAGTAACATTTTGTCCTAATTTTTGCTTAGGTCTTGATTCTGACGCGAATTTATCATTCATGTTTTCAACTTCATCCTGAGAAGTACCATCTGCTCTTCCAGTGTATGTAGTCTTTCTAGAATTTCCCTTATACTTGATTTCAACGGCGTTTCCTTATTCTTGATTACGGAGTTGGCTTTTTTTTGGCCAGTGGCTTACTGAACAATTTGTACAAAGAGCATTTTACCAACTCGACGTTTCACCCATTGTCTTATGCAGTGAATTATTTTACTGTTTCGACATTTTCAGCCATTAACTTATTCATAAACCAACCTTTTCAGCTAATGACTTATTCACTGTCTTACTTAGTGCTGTATTCTTTTTTGTGACTTGTTTGGTCAAAGACTGAAACATGTTCGTTAGCGTCATTAAATCAGAACTTGATATCTCGTTTTGTTTCTTTGGATCGATTTTTATATTAACCTTATCCATCGGATACGTAACTGCCTCTTTCTAATCTCCCTGGTTGAAATCTATCACCTCCTGCTTTACTACTAAACCGCATGCGTGATGGGGGAGGGGGGGACAGGGTTTTATTCACTGGAAGACTGTTGAGTGGAATACTGTTTTTATTTTAAACTTTAGTAGCAAGTGAGAACGCCTGAGTCTTCAGGACTTCTGTTTCTTGCTCCCGCAACCAGGCACGGTAAACTGGTGTAACAGGCTTACTTGGCTGATTTTATTGTGTGGTACATGTACTACTACTTACAGTTTAGAGTTCTGTAAAACATTAGTGAAATCTGCATGTATTTTTTCTTTGTGTGTAATTTTTTCTCTTTTTCTATTAGTGTTGCTTCTGTTGGATTGTAGTTATATTGTGTGTACAGGTGCAGCGTCATATACCGAATCAATTGCCCATCGACTGTTGGTGCTGGAAAGCTGAGTTCTTGGTCTGAAATTAACTTGATTGGTTTTGCCCCGTTCTGCTTTTGGAGAAGTGAAGTTTTATTTATGGTAAATTCTGGCTGACCGGCGATCGTCGAGACAACGGAGCATCGGCACCATAGGCCTTGCAGCAGTCGTCTCGGATAGGAGGCTGCCGAACGCAAGTCTCTGCAATCACGCTGTCGACTGACACCCGACATTTCATTGTAGGTGAGCGCCAATGTAAGTATATGATTTCTGGAATTGTCCAAGGTAGCGTTATATACCCTCTGCTGTACCTTCAGGCGTCTTAGGTCGTTTGCAGATTTTGCTGTGGTTTATCGTCTAGTACAGTCATTGGAAGATCAGAACAAATTACAAAACGATCTAGATATCTGTATGGAGCGAAAATTGGCAATTGACCCTAAATAATGGAAAGTGTGACGTCTTCTATATGAGTGCTAACGGGAATCGGTTAAACTTCGGTTATACGAAAAATCAATCAAATGTAAAGGCCACAAATTCAACAAAATACCTAAGAATTACAATTAAGAACAACTTAAATTGGAAAGAACACATATAGAATGTTGTAGAGAAGGCAGACCAAAGACTGCGTTCTGTTGGCAGAACACTTAGAAGTTGCAACAGATCTACTAAAGATACGGCCTGCACAACGCTTGTTCGTCCTCTTTTGGAGTACTGCTGCGCAGTGTGAGACCCTTTCCAGATAGAATTGATGGAGTACGTCGCGAAAGTTCCAAGAAGGGCAGCATCTTGTGTTTCATCAAGAAATAGGGGAGAAAGTATGTGTGAAGGATTTGAGGTGGACATCATTAAAGCAAAGGCGTTTCTCGTTGCTGTATTATCTTCTCACGAAATTTCAATCACCAACTGTCTCCAGAATAAGATTTTCACTCTGCAGCGGAGTGTGCGCTGATATGAAACTTCCTGGCAGATTAAAACTGTGTGCCCGACCGAGACTCGAACCCGGGACCTTTGCCTTTCGCGGGCAAGTGCTCTACCAACTGAGCTACCTAAACACGACTCACGCCCGGTACTCACAGCTGTACTTCTGCAGTATCTCGTCTCCTACCTTCCAAACTTTACAGAAGCTCTCCAGCGAACAATGCAGAACTAGCACTCCTGAAAGAAAGAATATAGCGGAGACATAGCTTAGCCACAGCCTGGGGGATGTTTCCAGAATGAGATTTTCACTCTGCAGCGGAGTGTGCGCTGATATGAAACTTCCTGGCAGATTAAAACTGTGTGCCCGACCGAGACTCGAACTCGGGACCTTTGCCTTACGCGGGCAAGTGCTCTACCAACTGAGCTACGAGGAAACATCCCCCAGGCTGTGGCTAAGCCATGTCTCCGCTATATCCTTTCTTTCAGGAGTGCTAGTTCTGCATGGTTCGCTGGAGAGCTTCTGTAAAGTTTGGAAGGTAGGAGACGAGATACTGGCAGAAGTAAAGCTGTGAGTACCGGGCGTGAGTCGTGCTTCGGTAGCTCAGTTGGTAGAGCACTTGCCCGCGAAAGGCAAAGGTCCCGAGTTCGAGTCTTGGTCGGGCACACAGTTTTAATCTGCCAGGACGTTTCATATCAGCGCACACTCCGCTGCAGAGTGAAAATCTCATTCTGGAAACATCCCCCAGGCTGTGGCTAAGCCATGTCTCCGCTATATCCTTTCTTTCAGGAGTGCTAGTTCTGCATGGTTCGCTGGAGAGCTTCTGTAAAGTTTGGAAGGTAGGAGACGAGATACTGGCAGAAGTAAAGCTGTGAGTACCGGGCGTGAGTCGTACTTCGGTAGCTCAGTTGGTAGAGCACTTGCCCGCGAAAAGCAAATGTCCCGAGTTCAAGTCTCGGTCGGGCACACAGTTTTAATCTGCCAGGAAGTTTCACCAACTGTCTCCTCCGAATGCGAAAATATTTTGTTGATACAGACCTGCATAGGCAGAAACGATCATCATAATAAAATAATGGAAATCAGAGCTCTCGCGAAAAGATCTATCTTTTCGTTTTTTTCCATCCGCTATTCGAAAGTGGAATAATGGAGAATTATTGTGAAGGTTGTTCGATGAACCATCTGCCAGACACTTAAGTGTGATTTGCAGAGTATCCATTTAAATGTAGATGTAGAATATATCTACATAATACTCTTTTGTTAGTACAAATTTGCTTGCAAAGTGCATGATACCTTTCATCCGGCAAGTCCTTCATCAATAATAAGTCTTCGTTGTTGAGAACCACCGTTCTCCCCAAGATTCATGGTTTCCTTCTATATCTGATCATTTCTGAATATATTTTATCCTTTCGACATTTCAAGCTGAGCGAATGACCGTCTCGTTTTAAATCGTCAGGAAACCTCTTGAAACTGAGGGTGATTATTTTAAGAGTCACATTCAAACGTTTATCAGCCTCATCAGTAAAAGCTAAACGGTCTTCAGGTTTCATTGTAATTACCCACCGAGCATGAAGACTTTAGCACTGTGAATTATTTCAGCTACGTCGTCTGGAACAGTAGTTTTACACTATATCTTTCTCTGTCATAAGGCATATAGGTACTAGCAGCTTTAATTGCACAGAATCGAAACAGTTTTTTATAACAGAAGAAATCATAGCCATTACATCATTCAATTTTTATTCTGACATGCGCATTATTAGCACCATATTTACAAACTTCGCTTCACGGTGATAAAAGAGAAATGAGCTCCGACAACGCAAGAAGCGACCTCGATGCCATTACGTCCGACAGCGCCCTGTGTCGTCAAGATGAATGCGCAAGTCATAACTCGAAAATTGCAAAATTAAATCATGTTTGAATGTGTTAGTGAAACTGCGGCACTTGTAACGACATTTACACGTCATCTGAAAAAAAATGGTGGTTAGTTACTTTGTTTTGCAAAGTGTCTCCTTTTATCCACGTCAACAATAACAGCAACAATAAAGTGATAATAAAAAATTAAAAAATGTCGTAATTTGCGCTTGTCATTTTAAAAGGAACTGACTTAGGAGGCATGTTGATTTACAACTGTATATTTCCCATCACTTCCAAGGAACTCACGACGGAA
Organism: Schistocerca americana; assembly: GCF_021461395.2. NCBI lineage: Eukaryota > Metazoa > Arthropoda > Insecta > Orthoptera > Acrididae > Schistocerca > Schistocerca americana. The sequence goes on along the minus strand of NC_060125.1, from coordinate 307,891,897 downwards.
CTTACTTGGTGCGAAGTGGTCTTACAACCTTATCGGCGCTATGTGTCTATTACCTGCCACATGAGTCATCTAGCGGGAACATTTAGAAGATGATCTAATTACCATTGGCTAGCATCGTTCTCTGCGGTATTGGCCTTTGCTGTTACTACCTTTTCCACGGAAAACATAAATAAAGTAATAAATTTTTGGTACTTACTACCTTTCCGATGACAACTCTCAGAGTATTAACCGCTATTCCAGACAAGTTTTCTGGCCGTAAATACTACTCACTGGTACCCGTGTGAAGCCCTTGTAGATCGTTTGTTGTTTATACCTTGATGCGATAGTAACGTGCTGGGTTTTTCCTGTTGCTAAGAAACCATCTAATTTTCCAAGCACGTTAGTGAAGTAACATTTATATAAGACATCACCACAAACTACAGCTGTATGGAATGACATTACTAAGAAGCAGCGTTTCCACGACCACAAACGAAGCTAGAAAATCTTCAGTATGGAATAGTTTTCCAGAGTAAATCTCTTCAGGACAAGCCACATTCGTAGCCGATGCTACTTACGCACGTCGGTTTGTTGACGATTGAGTCGGAGTTGGGCGGTTTGAATCCCGGTGATGGAAGAATTTTGCCTATCTGCATTTGGCCAGCGTGGATAGGAGACCTGGTGGCGTATACTTCCTGATCGCAAGTACTTCGGTTTAGATTGGAGACCTCTTAGCAGTTCCTCGCGGAGTAAGGGCATATAACCCTATTGGTGGCGATCCGTCCTCTGGATTGGGACGATAAGATCTGGAGCCCTCTTGGTGCTGTTCGAGAGGAGTAGCCTATGTGCCGACACCACGTTTCACCCCCTCCTTTCTCGCATCATTATAAAATATAAATATAACACCACACAATACACGTATCCATTAAAATCATTTACACCCAACAAACAGAAGCAGAGAAAGTGATGATTATGCTTGGAGAAAGGGAACCTTTTCCGATTAGGGAGACCCTGGCCTCGAGGGTGCTGCTACCATACAAATAGTTCTTTCTCTCTAGTGGACAGCATTTAATGAATATTATTACTGACTTACGAGGGAGCAGAGGTCAAAACTAGTGTGTTACTACTAACTCATGTGTGTGTGTGTGTGTGTGTGTGTGTGCGTGTTGACTTCTGAGATGCATCGTTTAGTTCACCTAACTGAGTTTAAGCTGCCTATAGTAACAAAGTCTTGATGAGCTTCATGATTGAATTGCGGACGATGGGAAAGATGCAAAGGAGATGTTTTCTATAGTGATGAGTCCAAAAAATTTCGCGACTGGATTAATAAAAATAGAGAGAAGTTCAGATGATGGTTTTAATCAGGTGTTACCCATAGTCTCTTCGGTGAACGGCCTTGCCGCAGCGTTAACACTGGTACCCGTCAAATCACTGAAGTTAACCGCTGTGGGGCTGGGCTAGAACTTGGATGGGTGACCATCCGGTCTGCTGACCACTGTTGGCCAGGGTGGTGCACTCAGCCCTTGTGAGGCAAATTGAGGAGCTACTTGTTTGAGAAGTAGCGGCTCCGATCTCGTAAACGGCCTGGAGATTGTGTACTGACCACACACCCCTCCATATCCGCATCCAGTGACGCCTGTGGGCTGAAGATGACACGGCGGTCTGTCGGTGCCATTGGGCCTTCCACGGCCTGTTTGGACGGAGTTTAGTTCATAGTCTCTTAGTCTCCCCCGCTCCCCATTTCAGTACAATGCACAACACATTGATAAGACCTTCAGAAACTGTCTGAAAACTCCTTCTTGGATGTTATTCAATATGCTTGTCACATTGGCTTGAATGTCTCTTATGTCGTCAAACCGTTGATCCCTCATGTGAATTTCTGAACTTCGTCTTTCTGCTCTAGGTTCATAACATTGACACGAAGTTTTATAAGCTGTGATGTTTCTTTACAGAAAAGCACGGTGTGCAGTTTGAGTTTCCGTCCAGGAGCGGCAGGCGTTTTCACGTCCTCTTGTTCTGGAGGACGGGACAAACTTTGCTCACACTTTTCGCTTCTTCACAACCGTTCTGGAAAATGTCTTGCACAACTGACGTAGAGAGTCTATGTCTTGCACAACTATTTTGTTCTCTGACACGAGAACGTTGATACACTGTGGCCGCACGTCCACTACTTAACGCTGCCTGCCCACAAGCGACAGGTCGAACGCACATCCGTCGTTTGCAGTAGTTAGTAGAAGCTGGTACCAACTTTACTACATTGAAGTCACTTATGCTCCAGAAATAGAATGTCACGGAACTTTGGTGACAGTCTCCAATGTGGTTACAAAGTTGCATTAAATGCAAGGAAAATATATGGGATATCTAAATAAAGCAGCATAATTATGAGATGGGCATGTCGTGCGCTTGCTATTTGCGGCGAATGTAGCGTGGACAGACAAATTAAAGTACTACGATCACTGAGAGTACTTTATTCTACACAGGACGAGAATGACTTGTCCAGGTCCTTGCTATTGCCTCTTGAAGACTATTGTATTTCAAATAGACCACTGAATGCCAACTACGCACTTGAATTGAAATTTTGAATCTCGCTTATCTAATTTCTTCCTCCTAACTTCAAATACAGGGTGTTTAAAAAGTCTCTCCGCAGTTCCGTATGATAGTCAGCCGCGCTTGCCGTATGATTGTTCGCCTGCCTGGGTTATTTCCCTTCAAGTGGACTCTCCCAACTTTCCTCTGTTTCGTTTATTTCAGCCAGCGTCAGTCGTATCGTTGGTGTGTGTCGTTACGCGTTGACGTAAACGTTTAAGTTTAGTTCCTTTGTTCGTTTGTTCCGTTTTGTCACTTTTAAAATGCAAACTATTGGAGAACGTGTGCTTTTAGTCGAACAAGTGTTCAAATCATTGGTAAATACACAGTTTCAGTTCGTCAAACATTTAATTCAGTTTTCCCGCAGACAACAGTCCCACATCGCGATACTGTGCGCGATTTGATTAACAAATTTCGAAGCACGGGTTCAGTGACAGATGCACCGAGAAGTGGTCGTCCTAACGTTTTGACTGAGGGTAAACTGCTCGACATTTCCGATAAAATGTCCATGAGTCCGAACAAGTCAGTAAGAAATGTGTTAAGTGAAATACTGAATAGTTATTTTCAACAAGATGGTGCAACCGCGCATACTGCTCGCGTTTCAATGTCACTGCTCGCTGATGTTTTTAGTGATCTCATAATTTCACAGGGATTTTGGCATCCACGATCGCCTGGCCAAACACCACCTGACTTTTGCTTCTGGGGTGCAGCGAAAGCTACTGTCTATAAAAACCGTCCAAAATCCATCGATGAATTGAAAAATGCAATATCCGCTTTCACTTCTTCTGTTACAAAAGAAATGTTACAGCTTGTGTTTGGAAACATGATTAGGTGAATTGAATTGTGTATTCAAGAACAGGGGGAACACTTTCAACATTCAATATGAAAATTTGTAAGTAAAAATGAATATTCAATAAATTAATAATTTATATTTCATTGAATTTCATTTCGGTTTATTCACTGCGGCATACAGCACGAGCGGCTAACAATCATACGGCCTACTGCGAGGTCAGACAATTGTTCTGATTTAATATTAATAATTTTCAGTGTTTATATGTCTATTCTTTCTGTATCTTCATTCGCTCTTAAGTGATTAGCGTGTTTTCATTCATTGAGGCTTATGCTTGTAGTTCCTCTTCTATTGTTACCTTTCTAAAGACGCATCGTACTGTTGGCCACTCTTCATAAAAAGAAAATCATTCCTTGTATTCCACTTCTTTTTCTTTAGTAATGGTCTTGAATTCACGTCTGCCCATGTGTTTCTCACAGTGTTGTTTAAATAATGTAACCTGTGAGGACACGTGAAACGATTATTTTTGTATCCGTATCACAGCAGTATGTAAAGAAGGGAGGGACAATATTAGGATTCAGCGAATTAGGAGACAGATGCTAAACAACATGAATATTACATTTTGTGGTTACCTAATTGTTATTTTAGTCACGTATTGTACCGAAACATCGTAATGGATAATAATGTACTCCCTGCCAATATATTAATTCCTCGCTGTTACTGGGGACTGCATTTTCCAGCAACTGGAAAAGTTTATGAATCTGCCTCTTTTCATACTTCATGAAAAATAGTCCAAAAATATCTGATCTCACAAGAGAATTAAGTTTATGGAAATAAATGTAACGTAGAAACTTATACGTTAGTTTTCTGCATTGTAGAATACTCGAGGTGAACTAAAAATATTTCAAGTAAGAGGCAAGTTTCCCCTCTCGCATGTTTCAAGATAATTTCTGCGGTTGGCGAGGTGTCCAAATCAAGTCTTAATAATTGAAATGGGAGAAAACAGTTCGAGGACAGTTTGTTACCACGTATACCTGCCCTGTGTCTTTTCGGGTGTCATATGGAGAAAATTAATACGCCTAATTATTATTTTACAAAGTTTTATTGTTTTACCAGCTTTTACCTCTGAAGCTCCTGGAGCAAGCAGTAGGAGACTCTTTTCGTGAACCAAACATTGCAGTGTCAGCTATAGAAAACAATAAATTTACTTGTGGTAGACAAGAAAGACCTATGCCTTCAGAGTCACTACACATAATTTAGGGACACAGCGCGTAGCATGTCGTTTGTATGATGAATAAATATATTTTTCAGCCATTCGGTGCAACGCTTTCGTGGTGCAACATAAATTGAAACAGCTCAGTTTTCCAAAATCTCCCTCCACCGAGTTATAATTTCATGGGACCGCTTCCAAACTTTCTAGAAGATACGGCGTCCTTATGATATGCTAATGCGTAAGTTTATTTGGAAAATTAAAATGTCGTCAGCAGTTAAGATAAACTTACGCAGTTCCAGTGTAAATGAAGCTATTTACTTGCAAACGCCGACAAACTTCCCAGGGAGTGTCTACTTCGCCAGAGCAACGAACTGCAAGGCGACTTGCGGGCACGTGTAGAGGAACGGATTGTTCACATGCGGAAACGTGGAAAATTCTCTTACGTCAACCAGCAGATACAGCTGACTGTTGCAGTCAACAAGCTTTAACGAAACAGCACAGATGTTTTTACTTCTTATTCAATCACGTGTGTTAAGACAGGCCTGTATGTAAGCTTTTGTGGATTTAGTTTTAGTAGCAAGCTGATTTCTTTTTCCTTCGATAGCTGTTCGAAGTTACTAACACCCGCACTTCACAGTTAGCGAGTTCCATAGAGCTGTAGTAAATACTGTTTAGGCTAACAGGGATAAATCATGTAAAAAGCAGGCAACAGAAGAGAGGCGAATTACAATGACCTTTCCTCTGAAAGAATGACTCACTGTCAAGGCATACACTGTGCATTTGTGAACGGTAAATTAAAGAAAGATTGAGGATCTTTTAGATGACAATTTGTTTGCCTTTAGGGTAGGAAAGGACACCAGTGAGGCAATTCTGATGCGCTTTACCACGAAATCAAAATGTAAGAAAAATTCAGACATCTTCATTGGATTTTGTGATGTAGATAATGCATTCTGCAACGTGAAACGATAGAAAATGTTCTACTTTCTAAGACCAATACTTGTAAGATATAGGGAAAGATGTGAAATATACAATATGAAAAGGAACCAAGAAGCAACAATTAGAGCGGAAGCCAAAAATCGAGCTCATTTAGGTTTGTATGCTGCTTTTTGAATGTGAGCTGATATACAATGGTTAATATGAGTCATTTTATTACAATATTAAATATATGTGCACTTAAAATTAATGTAATGTGGAGCATTAAAGCGCGGTTGTACAGAAGTCGATGTTCAGATCAGCGTTTACGTATATTTTAACACATTTTTGAAACGAATTAAATAAATCATGATAGCCCATGAATGTAGAATATTTAACAATTGATGACATATTATCGTGAGGTGTGAAGCAACTGTATAAATTTTTAAATATTAATCGTAACAGTCTCCGTTGCAATTAGACGCTCTTGATAACAATTTAAATCACTTAATGAACAGTTTCACATAAAAAATGAAATTAAATAAAGCATGAGTAAATAACTATTTAACTGCATAATATAGGCTGAAATGATTTAAAATTGAAAATTATTAAAATTGTGAGAATATGGAATTTTAAATAATTCAAATGACTATTATATACTTATTCAGATAACATTTACAGAATTTTAAATTTTTGAGAACTTCAATCTGCTTTATCTAATACAACAGTTATTTTTTAATGTTTTATTTGTTTTATTTTTAAATCCGAAGATGACCATTTACTGATTGAAAGTAGTTATCACATATGAATAATTTGAACTGAGTAAATTACAATAAATATTTAAAAGAACAGAATATTTCAATGAGTAACTTGTGTCTCAACGTTGTAATTAAATACTACCGACATTGAAAGAACATCGTGTCTTGTGCTCTGTGAAGACCTTACGAAAAACTTGGTGTATATTAATGTGCTCATAAATGGCCACAGTAGTTACCGTACAGATTACGTAGCGACTTTTTAGACTGTCTTAGTGTCCGCAACAGTAGTGCTACGTGACTGGGTTATATATTTGAAGTTAGAAAAATAACGTGTATTATTTTGTACTCAAATATAGTGTTGGTGCTCGTTTATAGAAAATACCGTGCAGTGAAAATTAGTTAATATGAAATCTAATGTGCAGACACGGATAGCAAATTGTCTGTTGCATGATTACGGCTTGAGTCTTGTCAGTTCCTCTAGTGACAGTGATTAGTTGGGGATAGTTCTTACCGTCATCATGTAAGCAGGGTGTAGTCTGAGGGCTTGAGGGTCATTCGCCTTCTGTCTTCACTATTATTATACGGTGTTCTGTACACGTTTTGTAACTCTGAAGGTTTTCAGTTTTTACCCAAAGTGAAGCTGAAATCCATATGAAATAACGTGCAGTTTATTCTCTTCCTCTGATATGGTCACCACCGTCGAAGCCGGGAGAAAATAAATAATACATTAGTACCACTGAAAGCAACCATGCAGATCACCAGATGCCTGGCACATGTATCGGGCCACTTCATTAGACAGTTAGAAAACGTATTTATGGCACTTGCCTCCTGTATTTGTAGTCTTTTCATCCTTTGATTCAGTTAATAAAAAAGTATCAGTTGTGGTCTGATGACGCTATCTTTATTATGGGAGCGCGATGTTTCGCTAGACATCATCTGAATGACAAGATACTTAAACCAAGTTCTGCTGAGTAGCTTGCACCGAAATATACCGTCAACGTACTACAACTAGTTGGTAGTCTGAAAGTTGTAAGTGAGCTGGCTGAGAGAGAGGTAAAGCTAACAGAAGGTTGTAATAAATTATTTATAAAAAATTGGATACAAACTGATGCGCCAAATGTTTATTTGGCGCATCAGTTTGTATCCGAGTATCACTGTACATTTAGGTGCATGGGAAACTTTGCCTAAGAATCATGGTTTTTAAAAGAAAATTTTACTTTAATGTCATATTTGCCTAAGAAATGTTGGACATATTAGTGGTATGGAATTTTTTAGGAAGTTAGTGCATTATTAACTAATTGAAATTAATGAAATTGCTGATTAATTAACTTTATGTGTCTATTCTTTTCCTTCTTCTATTGAGCCAAAATATGACACCATTCATTTTTTCGTGTTATAGAACGAAGCAAAAACCTTATTTGGGAAAGCATAATAACCTAAAATACAACAACACCAAAACTAGCTTTATTATCCTTGTTGTTTGAACAGTTGCGTTTATTCGTTACAGCTGACAGTGTTTTTCGTATGACAAAGCACACTCATTTCACTAGTGAAACTTAACGTTCACCTATGCTATATTCCGTCGAATTCTCTTCGTGTGTTGGCATCTCTTTCTACTGAGAAAGGACGTTACTAACGGTACGGTATTCGTATCGGGGCTGGACAGTTCTGCAATTCCGTTTAGTGAAGGAAATACGAGCATGCCAAGATCAGACCAGATTTTAACCTTATTCAGGACTTCCTCGCAAACAGAGCTCAATGTGTTATTCCTAACGAGCGAAATCATCAGATCAAAAGTATAGCTTTGAAGTACTACAAAGGGGTGTTGTAGGACCATTAGTGCTTACAATACGTATAAATCAGTGGTTTTTTGTTCAAGAGCCAATACTGACGTTATGTGGTTTCACCTGGAGCCGCATTTGTATCGATATTATTATTAACTGGTAACTTACATAAATTAGTATATTATGAGCCACCAATACACTAGCTACAGTAAGGGTGCTATAAGTTGGTCTCCGACCACGAGGTACTTATCGTTAAAAGTTGGTACAATTCGGAATAGTTCGTGTCGATTGTTCCGTTTTAAATCCCAGCCAATCTCAGTGACAAAAATGTTTTGATACTGTAAAGGTCTGACGCAGTGTTGTGTTGTCTGTCATGAGTGTATGAGTAATTGATTATTAACAATAAATATATTAAAATGCGTAGTGTATTATGAGACAAGATTACAAATGTTTACCAGAATTCATCTTTTGAATGTCATTTACCTTATACTCATCGAGCTATATTGCAACAGCCTTAATTGAATTTTATATTTCTTGCTGCAGATACAAAGTGATTCTGTACTGATGTTACAAATTATGAAGGCGATGGAGAAGGCCCAATTTGAGGCAAGCGACTCTGATCCGGAAACGATCGAATCGAAGGTTACAAGCGAAAATCGTTCTGATACCTCTGACAATAGAAAACATATCTCGACACTGTTATTGCTCAGATTATTGGGTAGGCAGCTTTCAGAGATGGTAGTAAGGACCAAACAAGGAAAAGATGTGAAGTAAACACAGCCACTAAAATGCATATAAACTATGAACACTTGTTCATCTTCGCTACTGTGAAACCCTTCTCTTCTACTAAACAAGTGTTCAAAACTTTTAAGGTATCCAGTTTAGAGCCGTTGTTTGCCAGACATTTTTTCTTTTTTTGGACTACCGTACAACCTAGCAAGAACAGTACCGATACGTGCATTCCACTATTAGAGGCATCAGAACGATTTTCGCCTATAACCTTCATCTCGTTCGTTTCCGGACCACGGTACGTTACCTCAAATTCATACATTTACCCGTCTGAATCATCCCTGAAAGCTTGTAAAGTCATCACCCAATCATCTTTTACGTGCCGCATTTGAAGATGATCGTCGTTATAATGTGCATTCACGAGTAGATGTTACTTCCATTTGAAATTTATATCGCATCAGCTGATCGGTAAGAGTCGCACACGCCCGTGAGTTTTCGATATTGTAAGACAAACAATAAAGTAAGCCTCCTATCACGGCCTCTAAACCCTCAGTCGCCGCGATTCTTCCCATATGCCCCTGAGGTAAGCGGTCGAATTCACCGACCTCAATTAAAATTAAGCACATCTTGAAATATGACTCTTCTCCCCCTGTAAGCATTTTTGTTTGTTGCTGAGCAGGAAAACTACACTCTTAAGAAGACTGAATTTTCTTATTATGAGAGCATTGATGGGTGATCTGTTTCAGTTCTTAGAAACCATTCGAAAGCCAAGATCACACAAAATATTTCTTATTCAAGACAACCGGGCTTAGCTGTCATCTTCAGCTCTTAAGCACTTTTTGTAGCAAAACATGTTCATTTTACACCGAACTCACTCACAAAATTTCAAGTGGGTAAAAGTCAGCACATTATAAACGTTCGTCATCGCTAAAATATTTACAGACGCACAGCATCTTGTCCAGAAGGCCATGTTCATATACAAATTTTGCACAAATTACATTACACAAATACGTAAACACAATCATGTAACAGGCATCTGTTAGAATTATTTATTTTGGACATGATCTTTTGGCCAAGGTGCTTTTTAAATATTTTAACGATAAGAATGTTTACAAGATTCTGAGTTTCACCCACTTGACATTTTGTGCATGAGATCAATGTAAAATTGTTTCACTACAAAAGAATTTCTAAGACCTGAAGATGATAGCTAAGACTGTTGAAACTGGTTGTCTTGAATAAAAAAATATCTTGGCTTCTGAACGGTTTTTAACTCTTAAGAAGCTCTTAACGCTAGTTGACGTTTTTGGATCCGGCTGTTAGTAGCTAGACGTACTCTATATTACTATAACATACAGCTGAGAACCGTGGGCCGCACAAATACTAGTTTCGGGCCACATGCGGCCCACGGGCCGCAGTTTGACGACCGCTGGTATAACTTAAATGTCGACCCAAAACACCTTCAGTTGTCTAAATTTTTGGTTGTTATTTTATTTGAACAACCAGTTTCAAAGTTACATTACGCCTTTTTCAGGCCTCATGACCGGCGTGTAGGAAGAATCACACATACACGTCGGTAGGGGGGCTTGAAAATGCCGCAATGCAGATCCCAAATAGGTGCCCAAATTAAATAATATCTGGAAATTTAGACGGATGAAGGTGCTCTGATTAGTCATTTTATATTGATCAGCCGAGTCCCGAAACCATCTGCGTAAAGATGGACTTACAAAGACTGGTATTAGTGATCTAGTAGACAACATCGAGAGCTCCGTGATATTTTTCGCAGACGACGGCGTTCACTACAGAAAGGGTGCGACGTTGCGAGACCAGTAAACAGTAGCGAAGCACAGAAACTCTTAGGGTAAATCGATAGTTGGTGCAGTGACTGTCAGTTACCCAGAACGCAAATAAGTTCAACGTGTTGCACACAAACAGGCAGAAATATCTATTACCGTCCCATTTGGCAAATTCCAAGCTGTGATTCGTTCGAAGAATCTGCAGAAGATTAACTTCAACCAGGTGAAGACGGATTCCTGTGTACTGCACTTCAGTCTTATCACGTAAGATTAATAGGAGAGAAATTGAAAATCCGATGAAGAGAACCGCTTCTTATGACGGTATCGTTTGGTCAGCACGAGAGCCTATCGAACGTAGCAAATTACAGTATCGGTCGCTAAAAGAGTGGCGCAGTACATCGCAGAGAGGCTAACTGTTGCAATTCCGATAGCGTACGTCCGAAGACAAGTTGTTTGCCAGTCCTTTCCTTTCAATTATGTCTGGCGATATGGCGATGACGAGAAAATCAGAGGAATTCGTTTAGAGACACTCGTTCTTTTCACATACCATCTTGAAGGAAAAACGACAGGGCAAAACTGATAGCTGTACCAAACGTACCCGCTCCCACACGCTGAAGGTGGTCTGTGGACTATAGTTGTAGAACAAATCAATAACGTATTCCTGTAATTCAACAGCAGTTCCTCTCCGCGGGTGTTTGAAACTTGTTGAGGTGCGCAGGGGAACTGTCAAAAAATGGATGATGTCCATCCTCTTTCTCTCTCTCTCTCTCCCTCTTTGTATCTGCAGATATGTGTCTGTGTGTTTTTGTGTATGTGTGTATGTGTGTGGGGGGCCGTGATGATGGAGGGGGATGTGTGGAGGGGATTGTTGAAGGGAACAACTAAGGTCGATGCTGATCACTAAAATGTGGAACACCACACATTTCAACCACAAAATAGAAATTTATTTTTAAAAAGGTACTCTACATGGTTATTATATATTTATTTAACATGCAGAGTCTGAGAAAAATGAATGCACACCACTGAACTACTCAATTTTACAATCAGAAATTGAACAATTTAACTTAAAGTAGCAAACCATTTAATTTCACGCCACTCTGGAGCTTGTGTTTTAACAGAGACCAAATAAAGCACAGTATGAACTAAAACAGAGACCTTGCTCTTACCCTAATTTCACAATTAATTACAAAAGCAACTCATAATATTTATAAATTGTCAACAGGGCACAAAGCCAACAACCATAAATACCAATGACATAAAAATTTACAGACGTACCCTGGCGCGAATGGTAAACTTCTTTTAAATGACGCCGAGGTTAGCACAAGCCTAAAACTCATAGCATGAAGAACCATACGGCACGGCGGACAGATCCAAACAGCGGCTCGTACAGTATACACTTTAACATGCTCACCAAATAAGCTATTCAACTTATCCTGTGATGTATGAAGGTGCTAAATGGCACAGATAATCCAGAATGAGATTTCCACTCTGCAGCGGAGTGTGCACTGATATGAAACTTCCTGGCAGATTAAAACTGTGTGCCGGACCGAGACTCGAACTCGGTACCTTTGTCTCGGTCCGGCACACAGTTTTAATCTGCCAGGAAGTTTCAGCACAGATAATACCAAACAGCTTGTTTCCTTGCCGCTCTGTGGCTCCGTGATGCGCACGATATGCCGCCTGATCTTCAGGCCTCCTACAAAAATCCGTCAGTTATTGAGATCTGTTAAAGGCGCAGCAGATCCCAGAACAACTTGGGTCTGCAGGATCCCTTGAGAGGGTGGCCAGAATTTCGTCGGAAACACAGCACACATCGTGCAACAACGCAGGAAGGAGAATGAGAAGTTTTATCTCCAACGCTTCTGCGATAAATCTGCTTTAGCTCAACATGTCTTAAAAAACGGACACCGGATTAAATCTAACGAAACATCCGTCACACCTCGCCCTAACGTCTTCTGAGAATCAGTACCTGAAGAAGTCACTGAAATGGAAATCACCGACAACACTCTAAATATAGACAGTGGCATGCAGCTAAATACGGCGTGGGATCCAGCGATTTCGCGGTTGAAGCAGGCACGTCGAATGCCGAGTTAACATACGCCCGTACATGAAAATGGCACAAGTACCAGTGACGTCACAGCCAGCAGCTAGTGTGTATAAGGGCCGTACCAGCAGCCCACTGGCAGTCGGATCACTTGGAAATGGGCAAAGAGTTGTAAGATAACAGGGGCTGTGTCGCACGATAAGACGCATCACAGCTGTGGCATCGCCTGCAGGAACATGTGCATTCCGTGAAATTTCGCCAACAATTTTCCTACGAGAGAAAAAGTAATTAAAAAAATAGTGTCAAGACAAGTTATCTACAATGAAACAGTTCTACTTTGATTCGTATGAGATTTGACGGTGTTTTGAATAATAAGTTAGTAACTGGTATTCAAAATAAAAAATAACATTTGAATAACGGAGTGTCGAAACGCAAGCTGTAATTATATTAAGACTGTTTATTAGGGTATGTGGATTCCGATAATGTAACGATCTAAAAGAAGAAAAGAAGGTTAATTACATTTACATTTAATTTAAATTTTGTGAAGACTAATTTTAATGAATATGATTTAAATATGAAATACAAATGACCGCTTGTGACCAGATGTGGTTGATGGATTTGGCTGGCTACAGATGGAGTTTTGACTAGTGTCGTCGTTACGTGACTAACGAAGCTGAGAGCATGCAGGGATGTTCTCATGGTCTTTTGCCCGTGAACTCCGATCGGGTAAGTTTGTTTAGGCGGCTTAGTGCCGATCGGTTAGGTGAGCTGAGTACGGCATTTTGGAAGTTCTCAGAGATACCAGTAGCCGGTTGTCTTTCGAGCACTAAGTAACGTCTATTTGCATTCGCATATACGTAATTTGTCAGAAAACTGATTTCATGCACTGGCAGACTCATGAGCAATTCAGTTTGTACTTGGAATAATATCGAGTTCATGAATCTTAAAATGTGAATTTTTGTCATTAAATGAAGTGTTTGCAAAAGTGTTAAGGTGTTTGTTTTCATAATTCAGTGAGTGAGATTCACTTACCACTTATAAAGTGGTCATTAGGGTGTAAATGTAACGGTGGACAACTGCTCCCCTCAGTAGACGAATCATTTGGTAATTTTAAGTTGCTCACTTGCCCCATGAGGTAGAAAAGTCGCGTTAGTTCCTGATATTGAAGTTTCTTAAGTTCAGCACGTGTAATTGGTGTACGCTATTTCGCAGGTATGTTGCAAGTAGGGGTCCGTCTGAGATTGAACTCTTTCCTTTCCACTTAATAAATATTTCTGTATCGAGTGTCCCTGGAAATGTATTGGCCAGTGAACAGTTAGTGTGGGGGCACAGAGCCATAAGCAGTACGTAGCAGTAGTAGTCTCGCAGGGCAATCATTATGCATATGTGAACATTGATATACAGCTAGGCTACAGCGTAAGAGACTCTGCTGTGAGGCCTATTTCGTTGCGCCACGTTTCGTGCGAAAGACTTTTACGAATTCGGGACGCAAAGCTGCTATATTCATGCGGCCGCCAGTCCACATGAGATTTGCAGCGAGACGCCGCTGACCATACCGTCCCCACGCTGTAGCCCAGCCGTCTCCACGCCGCCGCCGGCGTTCGTCCTTGCGTCCACATCGTCGCCCGCTCCACATGTTGCAGTAATAGTCGACGTCGTAGCATCGTAGCAGCCACAGCTTAACTACAAGCAACAGTTGGATTATACAGGGTGCAAATTTTAAGTTGATAGAATAACTCGAAAAATAAACTTCATACGAAAAAATGTGTAGAATCCAAAGTTGATTATTTTCGGCGGGGACATCTGTTGGTGCTAAAATTAGCCCGCCACCCCAGCCCAAAGGGGGTAGGGTGGGAGGCAACTTTAAAATTTCAAATTGGAACCCCCATTTTTTATTGTAGAATCAGATTCTACATAAAAAACTTCGTATATTTTGTCTTAAACATTTGTTTTGATTCTTGGTAGTTGGCGCTGTAATTCATGAAAATCTATGTTCTCATTTTTGCGTGGGAAATGGTTACGGATAAATAAAAAATACTAATTTACTTCGTAAATTTTGATTCGCTAAAACTAAGACTGTAATGCCTTTTTTTACAAATGTTGACCCTATGGGGAGTGAGGGAGAGTTTTCGTTGTAGCGAATCAAAATTAATATATGGTTATTAATTATTAATATCTGGTTTTTCAACTTAAAATTTAGCCCTGTATACCTTGGATTGGTACTCGTCAGCCATGGCCGATGAGATACAGACACTATCAACTGAATCCGGATCTGAGGATGCTAGGAGTGATTGTAGTAGCCCTGGTATCCCAAAGGAGCGTAGTTGGGTACTAGGAAGTGAACTCACTCAATTATTGAACGACTTGAGTTAGAAATTAGTTGAAATTTTCAATTAAAAATCGGGAAATGTAAAATCTGAACCAGACGGAGGTATAAGATCTAAAATCGGGGGTTCATAAAGCTGAACTTGTAGAGGAAATAAATGCACGAAATCGAAAGTTTGAGCTGTTGGAGATCAGATTTGAAATATTTGAAAATAAACTAGGAACACATGAAAAAAGTGTGGAAGGGGTCATAAAACAAATAGACAATGTAGTAAAGGAACTTGGAACCAAAGTGGGGACTGTAGAAACAGAACTTGGGGGAGGAATCGAAGCACAGGAGAAGAAGTGTAGGCAATTTGGGCTCCAGACAAATCCTGAACTATAATCTGTAATTAAAATCGGTAATGAAAAGTTAAAAGGGGAAATAGAAATTATTCAAGGAAAGATAGACACTCTGAAGGAAATTATAACTAACGTAGCAGCTGGGCAGGCAGGAGTGATGATAGTGCACCTCATGGGAACTGGTGGTAATATAAGGCCATTCAGTGGTGACAATACGTACCATGCAGTAGGTTTATTGGCTACATGGAAAGACAACTTCATAACAGGGGTGGGTAAGGAAGCAAAAGTAAAGTTTGTGAAGAGTCAGCTGGAGCGAACAGCTCAGACTTGGGCTAACAAGCATGCCGAGGAATTTGAGACTATAAGAAATTTGAACAAATATTCTTTATAACTACTGGGGGCAGACCAAGCGATTAAGGTTGCAAAATGACTCCTTAATGGGCCAAATTACAGAAATAGTAAAGAAACTGTGAGTTCATTGTATGTGCCACAGAGTCTCTGCGGGATTCCGTTTAGGTAGTTTTGCATGAAAATCTAGATGTAATAGCATGGTGGAGTGTTCAGAAAACCAGTTACATACGCATTGATTTAACTATTGCCTTTATGTGTCTTTGTGAGCAATGGCCTCTCGCGAGGTGACTGATCCCAAATGTTCGCATGCAGTTCTCTCGCTAACAGGTTCGAATCGACCTTCATTCAGTGGCTGCAGCAACTGCTGTCGGGTTTGGTAGCAACTTCGATTCAGAAGCCGTGAAACGCATCTTCGATCCACCCCAGTCAGCATCTTTTTTCGATCGCAATTCTGACGTCATGTTTCGTGGCCACGTGTGCTACAACATAATTTGCAGACACGCTGAACGGTCCGCTGCGAAAAACAACAAATTTAGCAAATTCATACACCGTATGGCCACGGGCACAGCCAAAACGAGATCCCCATTTTGTCACTCTGACACTTCCCTACGTTTACCCATGTTTACGTACAATATCTGCTTGAAACATAAATTTCTCACTGACAACTACTGTCATACGCACACCTAGAGGCAGTTCGTATGCGGTTGAGCATGTGACTCGATCGCTGCGCCATCTGTAAAGGCTTGACGACTCACCACTGCTTCCGCACTGACGTAACAAATTTGTTGTCCAGTAAGCTCACTTACAGTGTGGAGATACTTTCATTTTCCAACGGAAAGTAATAGGGAGCGTGTATGAATATTTAAAAGAATTGAAAATCACGATTACCTTTTTAATATGGCTGCGTGAATCATAAGTTTAAGTGTGATCTCCTTTGTAGGGAGATCAAGTGCAATGAGGATGTGTAACTCACTTCAGAGGCTTAAGGCTTTTCCAAAAAAACAAAATGAAACCAAACAGTTACGTCGAACATAGTCTGGAGTAACACAAACTGTCTGAACTTCACCAACAACAACTTATCCTACAGGATGAAATAGAACGCTACGAATTCAAAATATTGCTGCTGATGGCAGTTCTCCATTTGATAAATAATTTCATTGAAGACAGACTGCATGTAACAAAGTGTTACCCAATCAAATACCGTCTGAAAACATACATGATGGGAAACATGAATAGTCAAAAACTGATGCATACTTCACAACTGAATTGGGACAAAAATAAAACAAATCTGAAATGAAATTCTGGATTATTAACAAGCATCTGAATAGACAGTGAGAAACAGCAAATTTACACTTGTCGTTCCACAGACGATACGCTGTACAATTCCACAATACTGAGAATCAGGAAAAAAGGAAACTCCATGCACTCTAGAATACTCTGAGCAATATGAAAACAGTGGGAATATAACGAATTCTATACTCGAACCTCAGTTACGGACACTTGAAATACCGATACTGTCCCGCGGTCATGGAACACGATCTCTCTCTGGACAACTAAAGGTAAATTTAGACATCACTGAAAGTACATCTATAATCCGGGAAGCGTTTTAAGCAAAATTTTACATAAGGTGTGTTAACGTTTCCACGGCCCCACCGTTACCTTTTTAGTTCACAGCATGGTAATGGTCATCAGAACGTCAACTTGTCCACAGGCCAGCCTCAACAAGTATCCTGTAGCGCCGACTTGCCTATGGCACCCATGAACTCAGACGCTGATCACAGATAAGGGCAGAATGGCCATCCAGTGGCTATGAGGGGGTAGGGGCGGGGGGGCTTCAAAGATTAGAAGGTTGAAAATGCACTTACAGGCTTTGTGAGTCTAATTTTAAAATAAAGACACACACACACACACACAAATATGTTGTTGTCGTGGTCTCCAGTCCTGAGACTGGTTTGATGCAGCTCTCCATGCTTCTCTATCCTGTGCAAGCTTCTTCATCTCCCAGTACCTACTGCAACCTACATCCTTTTGAATGTGCTTAGTGTATTCATCTCTTGGTCTCCCTCTACGATTTTTACCCTCCACGGTGCCCTCCAATACAAAATTGGTGACCCCTTGATGCCTCAGAACATGTACTATCAACCGATCCCTTCTTCTAGTCAAGTTGTGCCACAAACTTCTCTTCTCCCCAATCCTATTCAATACCTCCTCATTAGTTATGTGATCTACCCATCTAATCTTCAGCATTCTTCTGTAGCACCACATTCCGAAAGCTTCTATTCTCTTCTTGTCAAAACTATTTATCGTCCATGTTTCACTTCCATTCATGGCCACACTCCATACAAATACTTTCAGAAATGAATTCCTGACACTTAAATCCATATTCGATGTTAACAAATTTATTTTCTTCAGAAACGCTTTCCTTGCCATTGCCAGTCTACATTTCATATCCTCTCTACTTCGACCATCATCAGTTATTTTGCTCCCCAAATAGCAAAACTCCTTTACTACTTTAAGTGTCTCATTTCCTAATCTAACTCCCTCAGCATCACCCGACTTAATTCGACTACATTCCATTATCCTCGTTTTGCTTCTGTTGATGTTCATCTTATATCCTCCTTTCAAGACACTATCCATTCCGTTCAACTGCTCTACCAAGTCCTTTGCTGTCTCTGACAGAATTACAATGTCAACGGCAAACCTCAAAGTTTTTTTACTTCTCCATGGATTTTAATACCTACTCCGAATTTTTCTTTAGTTTCCTTTACTGCTTGCTTAATATAACGATTGAATAACATTGGGGATAGGCTACAACCCTGTCTCACTCCCTTCCCAACCACTGCTTCCCTTTCATGTCCCTCGACTCTTATAACTGCCATCTGGTTTCTGCACAAATTGTAAATAGCCTTTCGCTCCCTGTATTTTTCTCCTGCCACCTTCAGAATTTGAAAGAGGGTATTCCAGTCAACATTGTCAAACGCTTTCTCTAAGTCTACAAATGCTAGAAACGTAGGTTTGCCTTTCGTTAATCTAGCTTCTAAGATAAGTCGTAGGGTCAGTATTGCCTCACGTGTTCCAATATTTCTACGGAATCCAAACTGGTCTTCCCCTAGGTCGGCTTCTACTAGTTTTTCCATTCGTCTGTAAAGAATTAGTATTTTGCAGCTGTGGCTTATTAAACTGATTTGCTTCCCTTTCATGTCCCTCGACTCTTATAACTGCCATCTGGTTTCTGCACAAATTGTAAATAGCCTTTCGCTCCCTGTATTTTTCTCCTGCCACCTTCAGAATTTGAAAGAGGGTATTCCAGTCAACATTGTCAAACGCTTTCTCTAAGTCCACAAATGCTAGAAACATAGGTTTGCCTTTCGTTAATCTAGCTTCTAAGATAAGTCGTAGGGTCAGTATTGCCTCACGTGTTCCAATATTTCTACGGAATCCAAACTGGTCTTCCCCTAGGTCGGCTTCTACTAGTTTTTCCATTCGTCTGTAAAGAATTAGTATTTTGCAGCTGTGGCTTATTAAACTGATTGTTCGGTAATTTTCACATCTGTCAACACCTGCTTTCTTTGGGATCGGAATTATTATATTCTTCTTGAAGTCTGAGGGTATTTCGCCTGTCTCATACATCTTGCTTACCAGATGGTAGAGTTTCGTCAGGAGTGGCTCTCCCAAGGCCGTCAGTAGTTCTAATGGAATGTTGTCTACTCCCGGGGGCTTGTTTCGACTCAGATCTGTCAGCGCTCTGTCAAGCACTTCTCGCAGTATCGTAACTCCCATTTCATCTTCATCTACATCCTCTTCCATTTCCATAATATTGTCCTCAAGTACATTGCCCTTGTATAGACCCTCTATATACTCCTTCCACCTTTCTGCTTTCCATTCTTTGCTTAGAATTGGGTTTCCATCTGAGGTCTTGATATTCATACAAGTGGTTCTCATTTCTCGAAAGGTCTCTTTAATTTTCCTGTGTGCAGTATCTATCTTATCCCTGGAGAGATAAGCCTCTACATCTTTACATTTGTCCTCTAGCATCCCTGCTTAGGCATTTTGCACTTCCTGTCATTTTTGAGACGTTTGTATTCATTTTTGCCTGCTTCATTTACTGCATTTTTATATTTTCTCCTTTCATCAATTAAATTCAATATGACACCTCCTAATACCATACACCCGTTCGCGCCGTGAACTATTGGTCCTGCAGAAAAAATGAACGAGAACTTTTTTTAGAAAATTTAATGTAATTAAATTCTGTTCTAAAATGCGTTTTCGCTGGAGGCGATAGTTTTCAAATTTGTCAAGAAAAACATACAAAAGCGACTTGGAAACGGTTTTTTTAATAACTCGAAAGCTCCAACGAAAACGTATCCAAGTACAGAATTTAACTGCTTTAAATTCGGTACAAAATGGTCCTGCTCATTTCTTCTGCAGGACCAATGGTGTGCGACGAAAACGAGAGAATATGAAAGGCATGGGTGTCGCATTAGGAGGCGTTGCGGGTAGCCTAGAACCCATGAGTAGAGGCAGCTCAGTCACCCTGTATGTGTGTGCGTGTCTGTGTTTGTGTGTGTGTGTGTGTCTTTAAGCTAGGTGCAGGATCAGCACAGCATCTAGCTACACTTGGTCCACAGCATAATGTTCTTGTAGCACCTCCATCTTATGATGAGTCAGTAGCGGCTCGAAAAGGTTTTTATGATAGAATAAATTGTATCAAAAAAGTAAAAAAATTGGTTACATATTTATTACCAGACAAATCGCAAATTCCGATTTATTTATATCTTATTTGAGTGTCACAATATGAGGTTTTAAAGAAGAAAAGAAAAATACAAAATAAAACAGGGTCACTACCATGTGTGGAAACAGCACAGTGAGAGGCCTCGGGACTCGATCCCTGACCACCTTGCGTCCATCAAGCCTCAAGCTGACTGTCCGTTTTTTCCTCCCGCATTAAAAAAATGGTTAGGGCGTCAGACTACCAAGCTGCTGCTCTTTGTTAGATTCGTGATCGTGGATTTTATTTCAATCGAGATCAGTGTATCTGATAATGTTGTGATAATCGAAATATTTTGCTTCCCTTTTCCTTTTGAAGTAAAATATGAGAAGTTGTGATTAATAATTAAATAATTAACAATTGTTTTCATCGTGATAGATAGCACAAAATACACCTAAAGCATATTATTGCATAATTCTAACTGATCGCTTTTACTAAGCGTTCTCGCAGTCTTTGGCGTGAAACTTATCATATAAAGAAGCGAAACGTATAAAACTCTCGCTTCGTCCACAACACTCTAACGAAATCTCTCCACAGCGACATGCCCCCCAGTACACCGGCCGTGGATAACACGACCGAGTTACTAAATCCAGATGTATCACGTATCAAGTGGGATGCGCTCCAATTACATAAAAACATATATTGAAAGATAGGCATGGCCAACTAATTACGAACCAACGCAGGAATATTGATAGCAACCGCCCTATCATGTAATTCACCGTTCTGCTGTGATGTCGCATGATTCTCCACTCGTGCAATGGCGCTGTTTACCTATCAAATGAAGTGAACGTAACACGGTATTTTGGTGACAGAACTTTCATGGCGCAGGTCGGTTTGAACATAATCATCTACTAAAGTCCTATTGGAGCGCGTCATGTATGACGATAAAAATACCTGTCATTACATTATACATATTTATTTAATTGTTGACGAGGCTAGCTGATATTTTACTTTTATTCCCAGTATCATAATATTATCAGATACATCGAATAAAATATAGAATGAAAAGAAAGCCATGACCAAGAATCGAACACCAGTAATTTAGAATCTAGTAGTCTAGGGCCATGACTTCTCGCCCGCCGATCGCGCTCTGCTAGAAACCTACAATGACAAGTGTTCAAGGTACGGCATGAAAATACAAACACGTTAATTACACGAATGTTATTAAATTTGGACCCTGAACTACATTAATAAAATGTTTATTTTTGGATGACCTTTCGATATTAACAATTCAAAATAAATTGTCCATCCTAAAATTTGACTTCAATTTCTTCAGGAGATAAATGGTTCAAATGGCTCTGAGCACTATGGGACTTAACTTCTGAGGTCATCAGTCCCCTACAACTTAGAACTACTCAAACCTAACTACCTTATGGACATCACACACATCCATGCCCGAGGCAGAATTCGAACCTGCGACCGTAGCGGGCGCGCGGTTCCAGGCTGAAGCGCCTAGAACCGCTCCGCCACCCCGGCCGGCTTCAGCAGATAGAGACTCTATCAAAAGACTGAAGCACGTTTCGCTTTATTTTCAGTACAGAGTGTCTTTGAAAAACTCGTTCAAACCGGTGAGCGACGTGTTAGACCCTCCCATTGCCAGTCTAGTTCTAGATTAAGAAGTAGATAATTCTGAAGATGTTATCCGTCGTTTACCAAGAACTATGCACACTGTCCACCCTCGAACGCTTACGTGAAATCATGCAAGAAAATGAAGCACCTACAGCAGTCATTATGATGTCATTTACTGTATGGATATCAGTTTCGGCGCTTCAGTACACCATCTTTAGGCTTTTGCTGATGCGGAAGGGACTAACACCATCTACATACGCGAAGTATCAGTAGCCACCATAACTGGTGTTCGTAGACTACCTTCAGAATGACGTAAAAATAATGAGTACCAGAAGGTACCACTTTCCTACGTAAGTGAACGGCCGTAATCCGCTACACCTTTAGTCACAAGGATGGACATACATAAACTAGATGAAATCAATTTAATTCTTTTACGGGTTATCTTTCAGTCACTTCAGTCTTCATCGAAAAAAAAAGAAGAGCGGTGGAGATGCAGGCCAATGGCCCGCCTGCTGAGAGAGGCTGTCTGATCCGCGAGAGAAGGCGGCAGGCGCAGCTACAGACGTGAGGCGCCTGCGCCTCTCTGGATTTGCAGTCGCACAGAATGAGCTGTCAGCGCCGCCAGAACGAGACGCCGAGGTCAAGGCGCTGGGGCGCGCCGCGGCCTGCAGAGGCCGTCTGTCGCCGGGCGGCGCCCCTCGGCCTTGACCCCAGGGGCGGCGTCGGCAGCCGGCGTCCTCGTGGTCTTTCAATTCTTCTCCTTACTGGTACGTTTAGACACAGAAGATCGTTTAGCGACCGTGTGTTCAGCAGCTTGTTCTTCAACAAAGCGACTCCTTCAGAATGATTCGAACACGTACACTGCTGTTGTAAAGCAGCCATAATCGAAGAGGACAGTTAAGATGGTAAAGCTTAATCACAACACATTTAGTTTACAACAGTAGTGAATATACACTGACGATCGAAAACTCTATACCTACTGCTCTCTTCGAGGTTATATACAGCCTTCTCGTATGGCGTGCACGTGGAAACGGTGAAGCTGGTTTGTTTCCATGTTACTGTTCCGAGCATTCATGGAGGACATCGAAAACACGAGTAGGTGAAAGGGTGTGTAACGGCCATGCTTCATCACTAAACTTGGAAGTCGGTGACTTGTACGCTCTGTGCAGCAGGATAGGCGATGACCTGTGGCAGATCTGACGGGAAAGTGTTTCGGAGCGCACTGTTTAGAGCCACTGTTGAACATGTCAAGCGAATTATGCAGTCAGTTACGATTGTAGTGGGCACGTGATCATCGAGATTGGACAGCGGATCAGCGGAAACATATCACCTGATTGGGTGAATCACACCATTTCGATGATCTTGTCCGTATCGCCACCTTAGTATAAATGGTTGTGGGTCAGCGCCAATGCCATTGCCGGAATTTGCAGCGTCGGCGCCTGGTCACCCAGCTCTGCGGATGTAGTGCTCCTATTCACGCCACTGGTAAGTGGCCGCTGCCTGCGTTGCTGTGCCCGGTAGCCCAAAACACGGTTGATTGCTCCCTCAAGCGCGTCTCGTCGACCCGATGTAGAGGGGAAGGGAAACAACCGACCGCCGTCGTTGTAGTGAGCCTTAGCATCTCCGACCATCCACTCAGTGGCCGCAGGCAGCTCCGCAAATGGAAGGCCACAACTTCGCACTCCAGCCTTGCCCCTGCGGATGGTACCTTGCAGTCCACCGGACTATGTCACCCAGAGAGCGAAGGGCAGCAGCCCTCTCGCTCCTCGCGGCGATGCAGCTCCAAGGTGCGGCCCGCCCCACTGCTACTATGGAGCCAGCCGTCCCTGCAGCAGAGGTTGGCGATAGTTTCAGAGATCCGGTTGAGCCGGTCGGCTGTTGATATCCATCACCACAGGTCATCGTGATTGGTCCGCAACTTAAAATTCGTCATTTTCTTTGGTTCTAGATGCGGACATACTGATGGCACAACTGTCTGATTTGGACCTCCGGGCTCGCTTATTTACACATACTTTTCCCTAGGCCTCCGACGAAACTCCTCTGGAGGGAACAACAGGAGTGCTCCTTTATAATTACAACGTCAGCTTTCCTCAGCCCGCTTCGGCCCCTACACACAGGTCACCAGGTGCTGTTTTAACTGCGATACGTGGGTTCCTCTTAGCATATCACTGCAAAATATTAACATTGCCGCGCTGCCATCCGATGTGAGAAGTGGTTACCTTCCAGCCATAGCAGCGCGAAATTTACAAGAATTCTCAAAATCCATGCCTGTACTTACTTGTGTACTTACTTTCGGCGCAGGAGTATGTACATACAGTTTCTCAACTAAATAAACTCCGGAAACACTGTTGTACGTATACATTGTATTTATATTTAGTGTTTCTTAGAGCTTCTGGAAATAGAGCATCCTCATTCGTTGATAACCATAACAAGAGGGTGACATCGACTGTGGTACATTTTTAGACAAAACAACCTTGTTAAGTGAAACTACGTTAAACCGAATTGGCAGTTTTTCGTTCCCTTGAAATTCTGTTTAGTGAGGGTCTATCGTATTATGGTTTTCTTAAATTCTGCTTATTGTATGCCGTGTGTTTCAGTGACTATTAATTCTAAATGTTCTCATTTTTGTATGTAAACATAGAATTACTTTGTGTGATTTCGCAAGTTTATGCTTAGGGCATTAAAACTGTAGTCACAGTAAAAGACGGAGGAAAGTTCCTTTGTACCTGAGAGGTGAGCACGCCAACTGAAAAGTTAGACGGGGTAGTTCACCAGTTCAAGAATACAGAATTTTCTCTGTGGCTCAACTTAGAAGAGGAAATTACTTATGTGACGAGCGAGGCATAAGTGCCTGTAAATTGTACCAAAGAATCTCGAGTGTCATTGGCCTATGTACGTACCAATGTGACAGATGTATAGTAGTGCCCAAAAGCATCCGAACGACCTGAATTGCATTTCGCCTGATTCGCATTCAACCCACATAAAGCAGCTGTCTAGCAGGTCCGCTAATTGCTCCTCGGTACAGTCGTTTGACTATTGAAAATGGTTCCAACAAGTCAACAGTAGAAAACACTGATCTGTATCGCAATAACTCAAGATGTAAAGTAATACTAAGGTACTACAAATATCAGGGAACCCTTTATCACAAATAAGACTCACATTTATTACAATAAATGACATACCTGAAATGTTACTACTCCCATTATTACGTCAGGTAGGTAATACACGTTGTAAGTTCGTCGTATTCATGATTTCCTCTTCAAAGTAACATATCGTACTTATTGTTTAACACAAAATGACATTAATAATTTAAGTTATTCGCGAGCAGCTAGTTGAGAATATGTATGAACTGCAAATGACACGACGAACCGCCGCGTTCTGTATATGGATTCAAACCCAGGTCTAAGCAAAGACTTCGTTACTGACGGAAACTAACAGTCATTCGTGACTAGGCACACAGAGAGTGATATACCTCGATTTTAGACAGTATCAGTTAGCAAATATCAACTTTAAATTACATAACGCAAACATTGTTAACGGACGCGAATTCCTACCCAGCATCAATTGTCCTTATCAACGAACTACGAGAGATGTTAAATATTGCTTCTTCACAAGTAACTTTCTTGAAATGCCATGAGGTAAAGCTTTTTATTGGACAAGGATTCGAACAAAGAACCTAATAGGATTGTTATCGAAGCACAATCAACTGTGACATATCGGATTTTCTCGGCAGTAGCTAGATGTTTTATCTGAAATGACGAGACGAAACATTAATTTTTTCCTTCCCAGGACTCCAACCTGGCACCTATCGCTGTTATATTCTAGAGAAAACGAACGTTAAATATGGGTTTGTTACACCAGCAGCGACATGTGAGCATGTTTGAACTAGAAATAATATGACGAAGAGTTCAGTGTTGACTGAGAATCGAACCCCAAACATATCGTTGTTGACTGCACACAAAGACGCGTCAGATACCGAATTTTTCTCCATCAACATCTCAGAATAACATCCTTGAACTTACAGTGATCTCGCAAATAGTTCTGTGTGTCACTGGGCGTTAGAAACGTCAGATATCGTTAGTGTCGACAACGAATGAAAATACATTAAAAATCTAAATTATTATCCACCAGCTGATAGGTGTTCTCATGCTAGAGCTTGATAATACATGATGAAAACTTTAGTGCCGGGCCAGGATTCGAACCCACTCATGCGCAGTATGTGGAGATGTTGAGAAATCTGCTGTTCTGAACAAACAACAAATTGTAGTCGAGCTGTCACGAAGGGACCAAATTCCGCGTTAAGGGTGGTCTGAGTTGCATTCTCAGTTCAGGCCATTCTCAGCTCAAATAAAAGATGGAATAAGTGTCCTGCGACCCTTCATAGCGTTTGTTTCGTCACTAGGAATAAATAGCTAGTATAAGAAAGATTGTTGGTGATAGAGTTTCCACATTTCGCCACTCCTGACTTTATTGTGGTTTAACCTAATGTCTACTTGTTAGAGAAGGAATATCATGTTTAACGTGAATTTCAGACCACAATACCTTCTTCACTTGGCATAGCCACAAGAGAATAGAATCTGTCTCCTCTTGTCAAAAATCATCAGCAGAAGTTGGAATCGAATGACTAAAAGAACATCATGGTTATACATTTATAAACGAAAAAGAAAAGGAAAACATACACAGAACATATGTACGAAGTGAAAACCACTACTTAACTTAATGGTGTACGCTCCACCTCACACCGGTCTATGTTCGATGGGCCATGACCTGCCATTTAATCACTGACAAAGGTCTTCTTAGGGACTTGCGAGTTTTATTGTTGTCCTAAAGAAGGTGTAGTTATCTACGCCGAAACCTGGGTTAACAATTAACACTAGGTTCTTTTTTCGCAATCGAGGCGGGTTTTTAGTTTTTTAATATATTAACCAACGATTGCTGGCGCGCTGCGATGTTGAAGGTTCTTACCAAAGAATCACCACAGGACGTGTCCAGTTGGAAGGTGAGTTGATAATAATTTTCCTTTGTTAGAGATGTGATTGGGATACATTGTTCCTGTTAATGATTACAACATCCAAAAAAAGTTTTCGGTCAATATTTTCTCAAAATACCTGTTATTTTATGCAATTAAGAGTTTAATGATCATTAAATATCAAGAAATGGGCTCTGCTTACGTACATTACATGAGTGTTAGCTGAAATTACTAGTACTTCGCGTAGTCTTTCCCGTATTTGGTTTACTCATTAATTACCGAAACGTGTTTAAAACTTTTAAGTAACAATGCAAAGGAATTTTTTGAATCCAGGTAGAGGAAACGTTCCAAAATTTTATGCATTTACGCCTTAGGCCCACATCTTTCGGCCCGATATCAGCCTACGTCTCTCTCGCTGGAATTCATGAAATAAAGCTACAGTAGCACGCAAGTTGTAGTAGTGAAGTTGGTAAGGCGACAAACTGCCGGGGTAAGGTACGTAGATTCGTGTATTACTGGAAGCGAAACTATTTCTTTTCCTCTTCGTGTTTGCAACGCATTATGAGACTTCGTTAACTGTCAAAGTTAAACGTTTTTCTGAAATATTCGTTGTAATTTACACGTAAGAGCGTGCTTTCGCAGTAACGAGTATCTCCGATTTCGTTACTTCCATACGTTCAAGAAATGAAAGATGAAATTACTGTGCGTGAAACAGCTAACAGTGAATTTATACTTCTTCTTGTCACAAATAATTCACCATTTTTTTTCTGAATACGTAGCGAGAGTGTGGTAAGACAGGACTTTAAGAGCACAACTTAAATTACTGCGAATGAGACTAGCAACAAACGTCTTTATAATTTAGTTTGTCACAAGTATTTATTTGCGATCGAATCGTTAACAACAGTAGACAGAAATGAAAGGTTCCCGCAACAATATTTTCAGACTGTACCACCGTATGTGAAACATTTTGATTCATCAGATGCATATTATAAACAAAAGCGAACTTCTATAGCTGCACTCGCCACACGCTCTCGAAATGGCAATTTTTTCAAATTTTGTTTTTGTGAACCAAATCGTTGATTTATCCTATAGGGAAATAGGCTATTTCAACATTTGGATCTCTTGGAGCGAGCTATAACCCCATTCTTTGCAGCTTCTAATTCCTTGACACTCTCTTACACAATTTTTCGGGCTCTGGGAGATATGTTCCATCTATGCAAGTAATTGAAGGCAATTTATTCCCATACGCGTTTCGCTTCTATTATTTGTGTAGCATCATCACGAATAAAGGAAGCTAAACAAATGGTTCAAATGGCTCTGAGCACTATGGGACTTAACATCTGAGGCCATCAGTCCCCTAGAACTTAGAACTACTCAAACCTAACTAACCTAAGGACATCACACACATCCATGCCCGAGGTAGGATTAGAACCTGCGACCGTAGCGGTCGCGCGGTTCCAAACTGAAGCGCCTAGAACCGCTCAGCCACAGCGGCCGGCAAGGGAAGCAAAACGCGTATGGCAATAAACAAACGGCCTTCAGTTAGTTGCATGGACGGAACGTACCTTCGTGAATTTTAAAGCAACTAAGGAACAATGGAAAACAGAAATAATGACGAATTTTTGGGTGTTTCTATAGGCGTATTTGTACAGTGTGGTACTACACTGCATTCCTAACTCATATTCCAAAACGTATAATCAAAACAAGGCGTCGATGTGAATGAGAATAAAATGACATAATATGACATTTACGACAGTTTCCACAACACAGTCAATATTCTATCGTTATCATGCATTCATCAAAGCCCGTGGTCTGCGAAATTTGAACAGTATTACGTACTCTAACAACACTTTTCGGTACTGTGAAGAATGGCATGCCTGTGTCGGCTGCTAGCCTTTCCAATTTCGTGCCTGTGTGTATGCGAGGATCTGAGGCAGATTGCTTTTCATTGGTCGGCGCGAGGAGACCTAACAACAGCGTTTCGGTTCGCTAGGATCGTTCGGCATCACTTTTGAAATGCGTACTGAATAATGTTGGGACTCCGTTTCGAAAACAAGACCGTTCGGTGCGCTCACGTACCTAACCGATCGGCAACATGGCTGAAAGATACAGCGTGGGTCGGAAGCCAACTCCATTTCAGTACCACCATCCAAGACATAAAATACCAGTTTACGACAATCGTGGGCAAACTTGCCTCAGGACAGGATCCAAGACAGCTTTCGCAACCGAATAAGTACATGCATCCTGTCTAGAGGAGGTGAAATGACGTCATCGTATGTGGGCTCACACTGCGAACTCCTTTGATAATTTTACTGGGCATTCTAATTACTGAAATAACATCACACTCTCTCTCAACCAGTGTAGTTTCCTTTCGTTTCCTCGTTCCGTTCCGGTTCCTTTATTTTATTTTGTTTAAAGAGTGTATATTTTGTTTTGTGACCACTCCTCGTAGAAATGTCATTTGGGCTGTCCAAAGTTCTCAAGACGGTAGTGAACTTGCCAGTGTTTTGACTAAGATCCAAGTATTGTGGCGAACGTAGGGTGGAGTTGTTACAGCGGCCACCAGATGGAAAACACGTACGCTCTTTAGAGGACACTGCGCAGCCGGTGCAGAAGGCTGCGCTGGCGCCACGTGTTGGCGCCGAGATCCCGCTGTTAGCCGCCAGCCACCACGTGCCCCAGTGCCGCCGCTGCAGCTACTGCTCCTCTGTCCATAAACTGTGCTCGCCGCCAAATGAACTACGGCGGCTACAAGCGGCCTTCTCGCGCTAATGAGAGCACTTAACTTCAGGCCAGACAGTAATGGCGCCCGGCCTCTTGGCCGAGTGCCGGCTGCCGCCTGCCGCCAGTCTGGAGACTGCTGCTTCCCAGGTAAATGGAACCAGGCCGTGCACCTCGCTCTCGGTCGACTACAACCTTCATTTATACCACCGATGCAGAATTCTGTAAGAGGACGGTAAGTGTTTGAGATACGTCTCGCAGCAGAGGGCTGATTAACGAACTGAATGTGTCACATTTTGAGCTGGGGCTGTCAGGGATTTCACTGTCCTTACGTAGTATAACAAGCATGCAGAAGGTAACGGGTGTAAGTGCAGGTGTTTTTACTGATGATTGAGAACAATGCACTGAACATCATTGCATCAGTATTTACTTCATTTGCTAATAACTATAGGTGTTAGCAGTAGTATGTTTTTCGGTTGGTTAGTACCTTCAAGTACAAGTTGCAACAGAACCAACATGCTCAGTAAAGCACAAAGAGTAATTACAACACTTCTTATTCTACTGGGGCAATCCCAATAAGACACAACAGCAACGACAACAACAACTACTACTACAACGGTAATAATAATTATCAGAATGGTAACAAAAATTTTAAGAGAAACAAAAATAACTATCAGTCCCCACCAAATCAGCAACAGACCTGAAGCAACAACAACTACGCTGCCCAGTTCAAAACACTACGACACCACCGCAACAAAACAGTAATACAGGCCAGTGGCAATTGCCGGCGCCGCAAATGCAAACTCAGAACAGGAATGCGTCTACGAACGCGCGGGTGAGTCAAAACATGAAAACGCAGCGACCGCCACAGTTCGGAGAATGGAATAAACAATACCCAAATGTAAACATTATCGAAGTAACTAGTGATATTCCGCTTCCGTCTGTGCTTCCACCCACTACAAATGTGACGACGTCAAACTAAAACAGTCACTACTACGCCCCACGTCGTGGCTGTGGAAGAATTGGGGGGGGGGGGGGAGCCTCAATTTAAATTTGTTATTTGACACTCCCACTTTGCTACTGCATAATGATCATGCACCTGACAGATGTATACAGCAACCATTATTATTCATACGCTATAATCATGATGAAAACTTGTCTGATGAACTGTTACAAGAGAACACACAATGTTGTTCATCATGTAATGAAATTGTTTCGCCCTCAACTACAGGTGTTGTAGGTGGTATTTCCACTACTATTATTCTGGACACTGGAGCGGCTGTTAGTGTCTTGTCCTATGATTTTTACAAGAGAATGTGTGCGTTTGAACCTGTACCAGAGTATTCTGTCAGGAACTGTAAGATTTTAACTGCCTTAGGCAATAAGTCTTCTAGGGTTAAGATGCAGGTATTTGTGACAGTCAGGATAGGTAATGGAAACTTACAATGGCCATTCCTCGTCGTCCAAAACCTGGTTATTAATTGTATTTGAGGTTTAGATATATTATGCGAGAAGGACAGCACTATTGAATTCTCCCAACGTAAATCTATACTTAGAGATAATGGCAGTGAAATTTCAATTGACCTGGATACCAGGACTCTGAAGCACAATAACTATTGTGCAGGGTACAAGATTCAGTTAAGACAGGACACTGAGGATGTTGACAAACAGACACACGCAGCTGACTCCGAGTTTGAGTAATTAGTAGTAAATTATCAGAAACCACAGCTGTCACGCATGATGAACGTAATGAACTTTATGATGTCTTGTCCAAGTATATACAGGTATTTAGCAAACGACCAGGTGTGATCAACACGTATGGATATAAAATAGAAGTTAAGCCTCACCAGGTTTTCTTCCACAAAATCTGTAATGTGCTACTACTCCAACAACCTGCTGTGTGGCACGTGTTGAAACAAATGTTAGAGTGGAAAATTATCGAACCTTCCACGTCACCTTACTGCAGTCCTTTAATTGTCGTAAAGAAACAAAACGAGAATATCAGAGTTCTTTTGGATGCTCGGCAATTAATGAGATTGTTTTACCTGTTCGCACGAAAACTAATAATTCAGAGGAGCAGCTTCAGAAATTTTTATATTCTAAGTATTTTTTCTACGATAGATCTGACCAATTCGTTCAGGCAAGTCCCAATCACGCCAGATTCTACAGATTCTAAAAAGTATACTGCATTTAAATTTGGGGGCGAACGTCTCAATTTTGTGTCCTTCCCTTCGGTCTGAACGTCAGTTCAGGCGCGTTTATCACCGTACTGGGTACTGTACTTGGTGATGAGTTGGTTGAATCAGTTACTCACTGCATTTATGACCTGATCATAGCTAGTAAGACTTGGTCTGAACACATTGATACTTTGCAAAAGATTGTACGTAGATTCGCATAAGCTGGAGTGACAGCTAATTTCAAAAAGTCGAAATTTGCTTGCAGTGAAATTAAGTATCTTGGACATATTATTAATGCTCAAGGTATACGACCTGACCCAGGAAAGTTAGACGCAATCAGGAATTTTCCTAGTCCATGGGCTACAAACCAACTGAAATCATTCCTTGGACTTTGTTCTTTCTTTCGACGATTTTTACCATACAAACTTTTAAAAAAGAAACATCTATTGAACCTACTCAAAATGAAGCAGGTATGGATGTGGTCTGACCAGTGTCAGAAAGAGTTTGATAGTATTAAGCATGCTTTGGTTAACGCAAATATATTGAATCACTCTGATTTTAATTTAGATTTTTGTATGACATGTGATGCCTCATCCTGTGGCTTAGGCTGTTCTTTGTTTCAAGTTGTAAAGACTGGAGAACAAGATCATGTGAAAATTATTAGACTGGGTATTGTGCGATGTATTTAGGTTAGTTAGGTTTAAGTAGTTCTCAGTTCTAGGGGACTGATGACCATAGATGTTAAGTCCCACAGTGCTCCGAGCCATTTGAACCATTTTTTTTTTTTTTTTGAAAATTATTAGTTTTGCAAACCGCACACTTAGTGAATGTGAACGCACATATTCTACCACAGAACTTGAAACACTCTCTATAGTGTGGCACTAGCAGCACTCTGTCTTCGGGCCACAAGTGGCCCATCGGGACCATCCGCCCGCCTATTATACTCAGATGAGGATGCGGATAGGAGAGGCGTGTGTTCAGCACACCGCTCACCCGGTCGTTATGATGGTTTCCTTTGACCGGAGCCGCTACTGTTCGGTCGAGCAGCTCCTCAGTTAACCTCAAGAGACTGAGTGCACCCCGAAAAATGGCAACAGGTCATGGTGGCGTGGATGGTCACCCATCCAAGTACCGGCCACGTCAGACGGCGTTTAACTTCGGTGATCTGACGAGAAGCGATGTATCCACTATGACAAGGCCGTTGCTCTGTAGTGTGGGCCTTCAAGAAATCCAATTATTATTTATATGGTAAACACATTAAAATTTATACTGGCCACCAAGCTCTCACATTTCTGTTAACTTGTAAGCTGGTACATCCCAGATTGTCACGTTGCGCATTATCTTTGCAAAACTGTATATATTAAGTGTAAAGACAACATCATTGCCGACGCTTTTGTTTCCTCTGCCTCAAGGCTTGACTGAGTGTAACTCTGACCTGGAGAATGTGAATGATTACCGAATACATCTTATGCAGGATAAGCTGTATCACCTGTATTATATCGACTTATGTAGAAATATGTCAACGTTGGAGAAATCTGATCGTCACTGGAATAAGGTAAGAGTTTTACTCACAAATACCCTGACCATCTTCTGTCCAACCGATATATGATATATAATGATGCGTTATTTTATCCCCGTCATCCTGAAGCCACTACTTAGTGTGTTTGCATTTCTAAGGATTCTGAACACAACTTAATTTGGAACACAGATTTGGTTTGGGATCATTATGGTACCAAGATGTGCCTAGCAAAGCTAGGCCTATTGTTACTTTAGCAATATGAGACGTAAGATCCACAATATTCTCAAAACTTGTGCGATCTAAACCACTGAACTTGTCTACGAAGAGTGATTTGCATTCTATTCGACCCAGTAAACCTCTGGAAACTGCAAGTTCTGACATAAGTGGTCTACATCTCACCAGCAGTGGTGGTGTGAAATATACACCAACCTCAATTTTTATGAAACACCATACACTCATAATGAGCTCATATTCAATTGCAAAGAAGACAATGATTGTACAACGCCTTTACCAAAACTTTATTTTCAGCAAACAACACACGAGTAAAAGGTAAGGGAAGTCTATGTGACGCTGACTGCGAAAGCCAAAATGAAAATCAAACTTATAAGCGCACTGTCAAGAGGAAAAAGGAATTTAAAGCTGATATATTAACGCTAAGTTGTTTGCTCTTCAGCAGCGCAACGCGAAGTGGCGTCAGCTGTACGATGCATCCTGGCGCATACCTGTTGCAGCATCCTAAAACAAACAGAATTAATGGACTATGTGCTCACCGTGATCTTACAGTATACCACCCCCGCACGCGATCACGCCCACGCCCGCCCCCTGGATGACGTTACGTGTTTTGCCCAGCTGCATGTGTGCCCCATCCCCTTCCTCAACCCCATCCCCCCTGCCCACAACCTACCCTATTCATGGGAATTTGGAATTTTGGCGGGAATTTCTTTGTCCCAGGGCTGTGCTGACATCCCTCCCTTTATTTGCGTAAAATAAAAAATTGGAAGTACCCTATCTGGAACTCGAACCCAGGTCCTCCTGGGTGGGAAGACCAAGTGCACCCCACTGACACAATTAAACCACCAGACACACTTGAAATCGACAGGAAATTGAAGATGGTTGTGTCCTTTCCAGGACTTGAACCCTGGTGCTACTGGGCGGAAAGCCCAAGTGCACCCCCAACACATGGAAGCTGTCTAGATGCGGGAGAGAAACGTTAGGTTAGTGTACTTTATTTATTTTGGTCGGGAAACTGATGCAAAGATCGAACCTAATTATGTAATTAATCACAAAGATCGGTCCTAGTTACACAACTATATGCATAGCTCTACCCAAGGACGGCGTAAAATCACAATGCAACTGCCGGCCCGTGTGGCCATGCGGTTAAAGGCGCTTCAGTCTGGAACCGCGCGACCGCTGCGGTCGCAGGTTCGAATCCTGCCTACGGCATGGATGTGTGTGATGTCCTTAGGTTAGTTAGGCTTAAGTAGTTCTAAGTTCTAGGGGACTGATGACCTCAGATGTTCAGTCCCACAGTGCTCAGAGCCATTTGAACCCACAATACAACTCAAAAACTAACGATACCGTACGACTGGTGTTATCCTGTAGGAAAAAATATTTCAGAATACCACTCGAAACCAGTGACAGAAACGCTCAATTCTATCCTACACGTACTAGCTGGCGGGAAAAAGGCTGGGGTGTAAGGTACTATATTTATTCTTTTTGGTGGGAAATACTTTCAACTGACTAGATGCTGGTATTACACAGTGAGAAGTTTAAAAAGTGTATTACCTGCAAGCATACAGTATCTATCGTTGTTTGACAACTTGGAGCCCAAGTAATCGAAGCCAATATACGCTATCACAGCTAATGGAAAAATGCGTCACAGTTCTAATTACGCTTCGAAATTGTTGTGAAAAACCAGTACTCGTATTGAACAGGTCATAATGCAGCATATGTACTGGGAAAATCATCATCCTAAAAGACTGCTGAGGAGGTGTTAGTTGAACTTGCGTTCTCCTCGATGTACAATCGGAAACTGCCAAAAATCGAGGCCCTCTCCCCTCGTTCGACCTACGGGGTGGACGGACGGAGGGAGGTAGCTACTCAGCCAGCAGCCTCGCGACACATGCTGGCCGCTGTTCGCCTTGAGGCGATGGTCATTCGCCAACAGAATAGAAGGTATAATTAGCTAAACAATAGGAGATAAAGGGACAGCTGTCCCAAATGAATGTTGTTCGTCTAAAGTATAATGACACAGCCGCCTGTAATTGTTAGGGGACGCACCTGCAGTGACGACCTGACACAGACTGGACAGGCCCCCAACACCTCCAATAGGCTTCTCGTTCTGTAATGGAAAACACTCAACAACTCTTTCTTGCAATCTGTTAAAAGTGTTTCTCTGAATGACAGGAGCCCTTTGGAACAACAACGAAATTCCGGCGAACGGTCAATCAGGGACCAAGGGAGAGCCACGGTCTCGTAGGGAAGTCGCCTGCCGTTCTGCGCTGGGCT
Organism: Schistocerca americana; assembly: GCF_021461395.2. Classification (NCBI taxonomy): domain Eukaryota; kingdom Metazoa; phylum Arthropoda; class Insecta; order Orthoptera; family Acrididae; genus Schistocerca; species Schistocerca americana. The sequence goes on along the minus strand of NC_060125.1, from coordinate 307,856,063 downwards.
ATTTAACGTCTACTCGACACCTATAACAAAGCAACTATTTAAAAAAGGGGAAAAACATTCGCGATGATAATAAAGGTCCTCTTTCCATTAAAATAAACAAAGTCCAATTTCATTTAGTTTCATGAGCAAAATTATACAGTCTTTTACGTTCAACTGCACTCGCATCTCATTATTTCGTGACGTCCAGCAATGAGTAACCCCATCGATCACAAATGATGAGCAGAGATATACCTACCCTGCGTAAAATCAGGAAAAAAAGCTTCCACTATTTTGATGCGAAAACTACCGATCACTGCAGAATGTCCTCGTTATTTCGAAATTAAATTGATCATGAGAGTCACTTTCCATGGCGAGTAATTTTTGTTTTTGTTTTTTCTGTAGTCGGATTACACTTACTAGGTAGGTCAAATGGAAATCCATGGAGGGAACACGATGTCTTTTTCGAGGAACACTATTGATAAGGACATCCGAAGCTGACCACAGAGGGATTGTTCAGCCCACAACATACGTTTCGCATAAGGACTGTGCTATTAAAAAGACGATAGTCGCGACTACGTTACCGTCACCCTGCATAAAAAGCGGATTTGATTCTACAAGTACACACATGAGCCGCTGATAGTGTTATGTTTTCTGGTAGAGATGCTGTCCGGATTTTGTATCGAAGCTATCCATTCAACGACTTAATTACGTTACATCCTACAGATACATCTTTTAATGATTGCAGCCACTGGTGAATCGTATTCGTGGCACTATCATACCTCGAAGTGAGTCATCTTTTTCGAACCTATGTGCTAAGGATCCCATACGGTAGAAACTCTGACGCTGTTTTTTAGACAGTCCCTCTGTTGGTGTTTTTGGTGGTAGTCTTTTATGTTGGTAAATTTTTCCTATTCATCTTGCAACTGCTTCCATGTCTATGCCCCCGCCATCCATGCAGCTTAGTCTATGCGATCGACCCAATTTAAGTCTGACCTGAAACTTAGGAAGACTACACATCATACATTGTTTTTTCAACCATGACTCAGAGGACCATCTCAGCTGCTTCTAAACCGACATTAACTCACTTCGATCCTCTGGCTCTCACAGAAAACTGAACATCGCAATGCGTAAACTGTACAGCTACCGCACCACAGGCCGGTAGAAATAAAACACAGACGCAATGTTCCTCATCGAGAAAAATGTGGAAGACATCGCAGCGGCTCCAACAGCTATCCGAAAAATATGACCTATACAGTTAATCTCATCTTCCACAGAGATGGGACAGTAGTTATCTGGCGTTACACCAGGACCCACTCAAATTAGTGTTGTAAAACACAAGTGTCCGACACTACATGATACGGACACCGAACACACCGTGCACCGTATTGCCAGTCATTTGTTGTAACTACCATTGCACAGAAAGTATCCCCCAAAATGAACAGTATAACAGGCATTCAGATCGGATGAATTAAGGAGTGTTCATCACACGAAAGTCAATTACATGGTTAATGATCAATGTCTGTGAGTTGTTTGATATCTAAAATGTATTGAATAGCGCCAAAGCATTGTTTACTAACTTCGACTGGAACGAGCACGCTCATGTGCTATACCGGCCTGACTCAATTCACTACATCAGCGTGTCACTGAACTCCTAGTGAAATAGGAGCGAACATAATCAACCTAAGGATGGTGCCATCACCTGAGCTGTATGGGAGCCAAATGAAATCAAAGTGAATGATGGATGAGCCTGCCAAAACAGAATCCGACTGGCCCTATACTTTCGGGTACTTTGAGAGGATAAATATGCAGCTAAATTCTTTCTCTGATTACAACACCGATAAGTTTGTGAAGAGAGTCTTATTACACACCACGTACATAGTATTACAGGGAGGGAGATATTGCTGCTGTCATGGAGATCTGCCAGTGGCATCAAAGTAATAAAGTAAATTGAGGATACATTGTGAGGTACAAGATTGGACATAACTGAAATAGACTGAACGAGGGTGTGCGACAGACTGATATAAATATCGAGGCTGCTGACAGCTTAAGTACAATACATTCTATCTCTGCATTGGCATCCTTGGCCGCAACAGTGCCAGTGTATCATTTACTCACTGTGGATGCTACGATGAAATTACATGCTATAGAGGCAACACATTGCGTATCTCTAAAGGATCAAACAACATTGCACGGCGGTGGTATACTCTTTTGTAGGGGACTCTTCTTGTAGAAGAAGGTGGATATTACGAGAGAATATATATATATTGTAGAAGAAGGTGGATATTAGGAGAGAATGTTGTTGTTGTTGTGGTCCTCAGTCCTGAGACTGGTTTGATGCAGCTCTCCATGCTACTCTATCCTGTGCAAGCTTTTTCATCTCCCAGTACCTACTGCAACCTACATCCTTCTGAATCTGCTTAGTGTATTTATCTCTTGGTCTCCCTCTACGATTTTTACCCTCCACGGTGTCCTCCAATGCTAAATTGGTGATCCCTTGATGCCTCAGAACATGTCCTACCAACCGATCCCTTCTTCTGGTCAAGTTGTGCCACAAACTTCTCTTCTCCCCAATCCTATTCAGTACTTCCTCATTAATTATGTGATCTACCCATATAATCTTCAGCATTCTTCTGTAGCACCACATTTCAAAAGCTTCTATTCTCTTCTTGTCCAAACTATTTCTCGTCCATGTTTCACTTCCATACATGGCTACAATCCATACAAATACTTTCAGAAATAACTTCCTGACACTTAAATCTATACTCGATGTTAACAAATTTATTTTCTTCAGAAACGCTTTCCTTGCCATTGCCAGTCAACATTTTACATCCTCTCTACTTCGACCATCATCAGTTATTTTGCTCCCCAAATATCAAAACTCCTTTACTACTTTAAATGTCTCATTTCATAATCTAATTCCCTCAGCATCATCCGACATAATTCGACTACATTCCATGATCCTCGTAAGCTTTTGTTGATGTTCATCTTATATCCTCCTTTCAAGACACTGTCCATTCCATTCAACTGCTCTTCCAAGTCCGTTGCTGTCTCTGACAGAATTACAATGTCATCGGCGAACATCAAAGTTTTTATTTCTTCTCCATGGATTTTAATACCTACTCCGAATTTTTCTTTTGTTTCCTTTACTGCTTGCTCAATATATAGATTGAATAACATCGGGGAGAGGCTACAACCCTGTCTTACTCCCTTCCCAGCCACTGCTTCCATTTCATGTCCCTCGACTCTTATAACTGTCATCTGGTTTCTGTACTAATTGTAAATAGCCTTTCGTTCCCTGTATTTTACTCCTGCCACCTTTAGAACTTGAAAGAGAGTATTCCAGTCAACATTGTCAAACGCTTTCTCTAAGTCTACAAATGCTAGAAACGTAGGTTTGCCTTTCCTTAATCTTTCTTCTAAGATAAGTCGTAAGGTCAGTATTGCCTCACGTGTTCCAGTATTTCCACGGAATCCAAACTGATCTTCCCCGAGGTCGGCTTCTACTAGTTTTTCCATTCGTCTGTAAAGAATTGGTGTTAGTATTTTGCAGCTGTGGCTTATAAAACTGATTGTTCGGTAATTTTCACATCTGTCAACACCCGCTTTCTTTGGGATTGGAATTATTATATTCTTCTTGAAGTCTGAGGGTATTTCGCCTGTTTCATACATCTTGCTCACTAGATGTTAGAGTTTTGTCAGGACTGGATCTCGCAAGGGCGTCAGTAGCTCCAATGGAATGTTGTCTACTCCGGGGGCCTTGTTTCGACTCAGGTCTTTCAGTGCTCTGTCAAACTCTTCACGCAGTATCGTATCTCCCAATTCATCTTCATCTACATCCTCTTCCATTTCCATAATATTGTCCTCAACTACATCGCCCTTGTATAGACCCTCTATATACTCCTTCCACCTTTCTGCTTTCCATTCTTTGCTTAGAACTGGGTTTCCATCTGAGCTCTTGATGTTCATGCAAGTGGTTTTCTTATCTCCAAAGGTCTCTTTAATTTTCCTGTTGGCAGTATCTATCTTACCCCTGGAGAGATAAGCCTCTACATCCTTACATTTGTCTTCTAGCCATCCCTGCTTAGCCATCTTGCACTTCCTGTCGATCTCATTTTTGAGACGCTTGTATTCCTTCTTGCCTGCTTCATTTACTGCATTTTTATATTTTGCCCTTTCATCAATTAAATTCAATATTTCTTCTGTTACCCAAGGATTTCTACTAGCCCTCGTCTTTTTACCTACTTCATCCTCTGCTGCCTTCACTACTTCATCCCTCAAAGCTACCCATCCTTCTTCTACTGTATTTCTTTCCCCCATTCCTGTCAATTGTTCCCCTTTGCTCTCCCTGAAACTCTGTACAACCTCTGGTTCTTTCAGTTTATCCAGGTCCCATCTCCTTAAATTCCCACCTTTTTGCAGTTTTTTCAGTTTTGATCTGCAGGTCATAACCAATAGATTGTGGTCAGAGTTCACATCTGCCCCTGGAAATGTCTTACAAATTAAAACTTAGTTCCTAAATCTCTGTCTTACCATTATATGGTCTATCTGATATATATATATATATATATATATATATATATATATATATATATATATATATATATATATATATATTCTCTCCTAATATCCACCTTCTTCTACAAGAAAAGTGGATTGGAATTTTATTAGTGGCAACTATTTATTTACAGCTCGTACAAATTGGATACGTATTTCAAAGTTTCACTGACCTTCAAAGTAGTCTCCAGCATAGTGTATAACCCGTTGCCAGTGATGTGGAGGTCGCAGGATGCTCTTAGCAGTGTCACATGTGTCGACAGTTCGAGTGGCGTGGTCTGTTAAATGATGAATTTGCAGAAGTCCTCAAGCAAATGCCGTGAAGTGTTTCCTTCAGTCAGAAATCGAGTTGAACTCACGAGGGCTTAAGTCAGGGGACCGCAGTAGGTGGTACAGCACTTAGCAGCCCCATCAGTCAAACAAATCAGTAACAGTTTGCACTCTACGTGCTTGAGCATTGTTCTGCAAAGTGATGGTCAGGTCCCGCAGAAAGTGTCATTACTTCTGTCTCTAAGCTGCTTGTATGTTGTGTTCCAAAATATGTAGTGCTTTTACTCGATATTTATTATTTCACAGAGAAATATTACATCATCATCGTCATCATTATCATCTTTTCCATACTCCTCCTCCGGAAGTAAGTACCACCTTGGCAGTGATGGTAGTGGTGACGGCGATGCGGGACTATCGGGGATAGCTTCTGAAACAAAAATCAATAAATAAATAAATAACATGAAAACAAAATGAAATTAGTTCTATGCATCACATAGACAAAGTATCAGTTATGCACCGAAATCCGCCACGAATTGTCTGTGTATTAGCATACCCCGTCATAGATACCTGGCTATTTCGAGTCAGACATTATCGCTTTTGTAATGAACCGCTTTTGTAATGAACCTCGCTTGTAGTTATCGGTACTCATAACTGCGACGAGCACTAAACAATACTACTTGTAAGCTGTATATTTAGGAATGAAGTACCATCGAGATAAATGGAAAACGAGGATGATGTATAATTTGACCGATATTTCGTGGCTGTAAGCTGTAGGGAAAAGAATAATCGAATCAAGCACGTTTAATAGATTGAATCGAGGCGTCGTAAGCCATTAGCCGGCTGCCGAAATATTAATGCGCGAAGCACGTAACTGCCATCGTCACAACTTAGCAAAAGATTTGGCAGGCAGCCGAGAACTTTCAGGCCGGGTGTAAAATCGGTAAGCGAGTCTAAGGATTCCAGTCAGTCCCTTGTTGACCAGTCTGGTGCGGAAATTGAAGATAGCAAAAGTAAAACCTAAGTTTTAAATTTCACGCTTCAGACAACGTTCAAGCATGAAAACCGTACAAACATGCAGTCTCTTGACCTTCGGACAGACCCCCGTACTAATGGTTCAAATGGCTCTGAGCACTAAGGGACTCAACTGCTGTGGTCATAAGTACCCTAGAACTTAGAACTACTTAAACCTAACTAACCTAAGGACATTACACACATCCATGCCCGAGGCAGGATTCGAACCTGCGACCGTAGCGGTCGTGCGGTTCCAGACTGAAGCGCCTTTAACCGCGCGGCCACTCTGGCCGGCACCCCCGTACAGAAGACATATAAATATGTATAACTGACATAAGAAAGCACCGTAAAGATTTGAAAAACAGACAAATCAACTGGTCCGGATGGCATTCCTGTTCAAAAATGGCACTGAGCGCTATGGGACTTAACTACTGAGGTCATCAGTCCCCTAGAACTTAGAACTACTTAAACCTAACTAACCTAAGGACATCACACACATCCATGCCCGAGGCAGGATTCGAACCTGCGACCGTAGCGGTCACGCGGTTCCAAACTGACGCGCTTAGAACCGCACGGCCACACCGGCCGGCCATTCCTGTTCGATTTTAGAAGGAGTACTCCAGGGAATTGGTCCGTCACCCCGTCTCTCTCTCTCTCTCTCTCTCTCTCTCTCTCTCTCTTTCTTCCTCGTCCAACACGAAGATGGAAACGAATGGAAAAAAGGAAAGAAAAAAGCGCGGGAGATTCCAGCATACAAGAATGATGAAGGAACAGATCGTAAAATTACAGACCAATATCCCTAACTTCGGTCTGCTCCCGAATCTTTGTACGTATTCTCAGTTCGAATATAATAAACATTCTTGAGGCTAAGCTGTTTACGTTGATGAATCAGCCTGATTTTAAAAAGCATCATTCATTCAAAACTCGGCATGCCTTTATTTCACATGATATATCGAGAACTATAAACGAAGGTAACAGGTGGATTACATATTCTAGGTACCAGGAAGGTATATGACACGATCTCCCATCGCAGTCCGTTAACGAAGGCACGAGCGTATGTAACAGGCTCAGAGATACGAGAGTGGCTATATCCAATATGCAGCCCAGTGCAATTGGATGGCTGCTGTTCTCTTTATACTTAAATGATTTGGCGGGTCAGTAGTCTGCCGACGATGCAGCGGTCTACGATAAGTCATCAAAGCTGAGTGACTGTAGGAGGACACAAGACGATTTAAACAAAATTTCCATTTCGTGTGATGAATCGTCGCTAGCTTTAAATGCGTAAAAAATGCAAGTTAATGCTGATGAGTAGGAATAACAAACCAGTAACTTTCGGGTGCACTATTACTAGCGCCCTGCTTACTTCACTGGTAGGATTGATCCGTTCCAGGTCATATTGAAGAATTTCAGCGAATGGCTTCTAGATTTGTTACCTGTAAGTGCCATGGAGCTGCTTTCAGAACTCAAACAGAAGTCCTTGGAGGACGGCGTTCTTTTCTAGGAACTCTAAACACGAAATTTAGAAACCCTCATTTGAAGGTAACTACCAAACGATTCTACTGCAGCTAACATTAATTGCGCATAAGAACCACGAAGACCAGATACGAAAAAATTAGACCTCATATGGAAGCGTGCAGACAGCAGTTCTACCAACACTCTATTTTAGATTAATTGTGCATGGAGCCCATTGAACTTAAAGAATTCGAAACATGCAATGCCATAGACGTATACAAAGAAAAAAATTCTAATAATACCTTCTCTATAATGCATTAGAAACACGCATACATGAAAAGCAGGAAATACACCCGTCTCAAACATAGGTAATATCGACTGTGGCAGCTTGCAGGTGCAGGGTAGAGTTTCAGTGTTTCTGTCGCTGGTTTCGAGTGGTTCTGCGAATTTTTTTCTTGGCATGATAACACCAGTTGTATGGTATCGTCAGATTTTTGCGACGTATTGCGATTTTATGCCGTCCTTCTGTAGCGCTTTGCATGTAGTTGTGTAATTAGGATCGATCTTTGTGATTAGTTACGCAATTAGGATCGAGCTTTGCGTCAGTTTCTCGACCAAAATAAATAAAGTACACTAACCTAACCTTCCTCTCCCGCATCTAGACAGGTGTCATGTGTTGGGGGTGCACTTGGGCTTTCCGTCCAGGACCAGGGTTCGAGTCCCAGAAAGGGCTCCGGCATTTTTAATTTCCCATCAATTCCAAGTGTGTCTGGTGGTTTAATTGTGTTAGGGGAGAGCACTTGGCCTTTTCACCCAGGAGGACCAGGGTTCGAGTTCCAGAAAGGGTACGGTCAATTTCTAATTTCACGCAAATTCCCGGCTGAGTGGGTGGGGAGGGATGTGAGGACAGCCATAGGACCAAGAAATTCCCGCAAAAATTCGAAATTCCTGCCAAAATTCCAAATTCCCGCCAATAGGATAGGTTGTGGGCAGGGGGCAGGGGTAGAGCAAGAAGGAGGGGGCTGGGGCACGCAAGCAGCTGGGAAAATCACGTGACGTCATCTGGAGCAGAGATGCGCGTGGTTGGGGGCTTGGATTGGCGGAGTTGTGCATGGGTTGGGGTGATAAACTGATCAATTTAATTAATTTGCATATCAATTTGATTTCAAAACTGTGCTCGTAACCTCACTACCCCACTACTTGTGCTCACTTGTATATGTTATCTATACTTGTTACATGTGTCCATATGGGAAACGTTATGAGACTTGCATAACCTGAAACTATTTGTGGACGTTAAACTGTCCGTTTCTGAGCTTGTGACTGCGAGGAAACTGGTGTGCAAAGCTGCATAATTGAAAATGACTTTTCGTGAAATAATGCTATGATTAGACGTGATGAACTATTTATGTTAGAAATTTGTTTACAAACTGTTAATGTAGAATCGTGTTACGAATTGTTTGCGGAGAGATTTGACGGCGGTCATTTGTTGTATGTCACAACTACTTCTGAGTGAATATTTATATATCGCTTGACAAACTGAGTACGTGAGGAAACTGTCATAGTGAAGTGCGCCGACACTTTTGAGTGCATCGCAAATTGACATTTACTGCGCTGCATCTCTGTATCTCTCTAAGTCTGAATAGTAAGAACTGGTTGCCTACTGCACCTACGGTCACATTGTTCCAAGACGAGGAAGACCACTCGACGGGTGGACGAATTTTGGACGGGTCCTCAGGGAGCAATATGTTCTCGGAAATAACGGACACTCTTACCTGGTCTAAACGCTGGCATCGTGCCGTCCGAGGTCCTGCTCCCGTGCTTTCACGAACCTGTACTGTGGAATGGGAATCCACCAGTCTTCTATCAAGTGATGTACGACCGAGGACAAAAACATTGACATCAGTCTAAATGAACAGAGTAAGCAGTACGAAAACATAAACTGTGCTTCGAGTTATCGCGCTCACGCATCTGTGTCAAAACTGCGAAGTACGACATTTAACTGCCATAAGCAATGCTCACCTGTATAATGTTGTCGTTTGTTTTCGGTTAATGGAACTGTGAACGACGACACGTCGTGAAAAGACGTTATATTTTAAACAAAAAGAGATTTCAAGTGCAATACTGTGGGAAAAGGCTATCAGCAATAAGAACTTGTAATTTCATGTTAACATGTGTTGTAACTTTAGAATTTTGTAATGGTTTTAAATGTTAATCCACATTTGTGAAATCCATGATGATAATGTTGTCTCTGTGACGTCTTGTGCACATGAACACACGGGCTGAGTATAAACTATGTGTCGTGTGATGATCTCTCTTCGCGACGGCCGCGCTAGTACTGAACTTTATGCGACTGCGCATGCATGGTAGGCGCTACACCAACATAAAACTGTTTCCGGCGTACGCAACACATTCAAACATTGGAAATCTGTTTTGTGTAAATATTATGTTATGATGTGTATGCTGTATATGATATGTATGTGTATTTGTAGGCTTATATATCCAATGTGCTTTAGAATGAGTTTCTCGCCTGCAGGTGTGTCCTTTCGCCTCGCAACTCAGGGAGCGGTTTAAAGGCACATTTGCATGCTGCGCTTTTCTTAGAAGAAAACGTAATTGTAAGTAATAAAAAAAAGAAGTAATTTAAGCCATAGATATAGTCCACGGCTGTATAAATACTGTCTGCAGCTTCTGGAAACTTTTGAAGATTTTTGATCGTCATCTGATTAGACTAAGAGCAACCTTTTGTAATCTAGGTCTAGTCCAGATCGGACGTACGTGGCACATCGCCATTAATACCACATTATTTTATTATTTCATTCACGAGTTGCAACCAAAAGGCACTCGTAATTGCATAAGTCTAGTAACAATGTAAGTGTAGTAATTTTAAAATGTGTTTTTATTTCAGAATATATTGTAATTAATAACCTATGTATGTTTTATTTTGTGTCTTTAGTCACTGTAAGATTGTTGGGTGACTTGGCATGGAAAAAGATTCCGCACTGTTAAACAAAAAGTCTTCCAGTTCGATCCACCTTTGTCTTCGGGTGCTGATTGATAACGAAGAGCGATATTAGAGAAAACACAGAGAGGAGAAACACGGTTAAAAATACATGAACGGACTTTTTTAACGAAACTGTCATGCTCAAGCGTAGAGTGTTTGTATAATTAAAAAAAAATAATTACTATAATTCATTGTATAGTCTCGATCCAGTTACGAATGACCCAGAAATAATAATTAAAGAACCATCCTAAAAACAAAACAGCAGGACGACGATGAGTAAAACCATGACTTCATTCGAAGACAAACGTGAATTTCATACTTTAAAATATATGTTCTCCAAGTAAGTAATAATTTCAAATCTTTATTGCAATCATTGCAGTAGAATAGGAGTAGAGTATGAAGACTAGTTACTGGTTTTGTAAGGAAAAACTCACATATCAAATAGTGTTGCCAGTTCAAAATAAATTCAGGACACAATTTTTTTACATAAAAATCGCGTTGAATGTCATCCAGACCTTGACTACGTTGAACCTATTAAAGTTGATAAGAGTAATCACTCTAATCACTCAGGAAATGACAGCGAGGCAGGTTGTCCATGTGGGCCGACATGCCCCTGTCTAAATGGGCCATTGTGTCCCATCGTGATACTGGAATTGTATTACTTTGTTTACCAAAATGTTTTAAACATTTATACTGAAGCGCCAAAAAACTGGTAAAGGCATGCGTATTCAAATACAGAGAAAAGTAAACAGTCAAAATACAGTGATGTAGTCGGAAGCTCCTATACAAGTATACAAGTGTCTGTTGCAGTTTTTAGATCGGTTACTGCTGCTACAATGGTAAGTTATCAAGATTTAAGTGAGTTTCAACGTGGTGTTATAGTCGGCGCACGAGCAATGGGACACAGCATCTCCGAGGTTGCTATGAAGTGGGGATTTTCCCGTACGACCATTTCAGGTGTGTATCGTGAATATCAGGAATGCCGTAAAACCTCAGATCTCCGACACTGCTGCTGCCCGAAAAAGATCGTGCAATAATGGTACCATCGATGACTGAAGGGAGTCGTAGAGTCGTTCAACGTGACAGTAGTGCAACGCTTCCGCAGATTGCGGCAGATTTCAATGCTGGGCCATCAACAAGTGCCAGTGTGCGAACCATTCAACGAAACATCATCGATATGGTCTTTCGGATCCGAAGAACCACTCATGCACTCTTGATGACTGAACACGAGACTCGTCTCAAATTGTATCGAGCAGATGGACATGTACAGGTACGTCTAGATACGACTCTAATAGATGACACGTACGTAAACATCCTGTCTGATCACTTAAATCCATTCACGTCCATTGTGGATTCCGACCGAATTGGTCCATTCCAGCAGGACAATGCGAGATCCCACACTCCAGAAGAGCTACAGAGTGGCTCCAGGAACACTCTTCTGAATTTAAACACTTTCGCTGGCCACCAAACTTCCCAGAGATGAACATTAGTGAGTATATCTGGGGTGCCTTGCAACGTGCTGTTCAGAAGAGACCTATACCCCCTCGTACTCCTATGAATTTATGGACAGGCCTGCAGGATTCATGGCCTCAATTCCTTCCAGCGCTTCTTCAGAAATTATTCGAGACCATACCACGTCGTGCTGCGGCATTTCTGCGTGCTAGCGTGGGCCCTACTCGATATCAGGAAAGTGTACCAGTTTCATTGGCTCTTTGGTGTATTGCCATAGACAGTCTACGGGCCTTAATCGTTACATTTACTTGTTTCATGAGAGTGTTAGCTTGGAGTACACAACAAAATATCTTGCACAAATTTATTTTTGCTGACGTGAAAACACAAAATGCACGCACCACCTCGTTCGACAATATAACAGCACTAATGTGTCTGTGAAAAGACGACGGCATTGTTGGCACAGATCTCCTAGCCCGCTGGCGCATTCTAAAGGATGTTTAATGAAATAGAACCAATTGGACATCGTCCACCTATGGCCAGCTTACACCGGTCTTCCATACTGCTTGTGTGGCGGTTGATGAGAGGTGAGCACTGAAAGAAAGGGCTACGTGCGCCATACGTTGCTCAGAGGCAGCTATCTCAGAGGAAGCGCCAGGGCACATATCCTGCCGAATATCAGACACATGTTTTATAATGGCGAAGTGCTAAGGATGCAGAAGGGGACATGGAAAGAGTATGGGTTCCGGGCATTGGCTGGCAGTTTCATGGTTCATGTAATGGGAGGTAGCGCTTTTGTAATGCCCGCTTGGATTCGTTGCCTGAGCACAGATGTGGACACCGCTTGTCCATGAGGGAGTGGAGTATGGCTTTAAGATGCGCTACCCAGCGGGGCTCGATTGAAGGCACTCACTTGTGGGGATCGACCTAGAGACATAGCTGGCGAGGGCCAAAGCAGAGAATCTGGCGGTTAGATTTTGAGAAGTATTGCTTAGGACACAAGGAGTGCGTGGAGTCGTTTCCCTGTGAACTGAGGTATTTACTCAAGTGATTATCTCTCTGTGAAGTCTGACACAGTGCTTCTTTACAGGGGTATGCTTCTGTCAAATTTCTGTTCCTGGTTATTGATAAAACAGAAACCATAACTCATGTTCTGTCTTAAACTGAGGTAAGTTCAGCAACTAGATGTTTTCAGACAGCGTACTGCGTGCACTGTTTCGGCAGCGATTGCAGGTGTGCCACGTACATCATTTTGACAGAGGCCCACGCCCCAGCGAGCAGATCATCGGTGTTTTACAACTGCTGTCTGTGCCTTGATAGGTGATATGTGCACTGTGTTTCGGCAGACCGGGAAACACTCACAACAAATATGTTGAGTTTCATTCGCTTGTCAGCCGAATTTTTAATGAAAGTGCCAGTCAGTATGTAAGTCTTCTGTTTCTTACCGCTAAAGGCGCCACCCAACTCTGTGTCCGTCTAATAACAAGGGCCACGATCTAAGCAAAGTTAAATATATGTTCTGTCATCTCGAAATTGCATTTAGGGCACAACCCGACATTGTGTTCGTCACATTTAGACAATTTCTCGCACTCTACATGTTTTTGAAGAATAAATAATTTACGGTATCAGGCTTCGATTCATTCTATAGCATCCCAATAAGAACAATTAGTTTGCTGTGTTACACTTAAGCGAAGGAAGACTACTACACGATGCTTCGTTTTATAGAAATCCCAAGGTGTAGGTTGTCAATGGAAGGTCATTTTAATCATCTGTTGGCATGAGAATTCCATCGTGGAGATAATATTAGGCAGTCAGACTTACGTTGCATAAACCGCGGCTTTTTTGAGGTGAACTTTCTTATAAACCTGATCGCCAGTGCTGTGTATAATATATACACCTATCGTGTAATAGGGATTGTGTTAGCTTGGGTTATATGTTTAGCGAAGAAGATCGTCAACTTCTGTTAACACCGTTTGCTTAACTTTGTACAACAGTAACGAATGTTGCGACTTTATCACGTCCAGTAGACACCCCAAAATGTGAAGATGGGGCGTCTTGAAATAAAGATGGTAAATGTGCCGAAACTGGATTTCTTTATTGGTTTTATGCTGGAAATGTTATTGCTGTTTCTGTAGTGCAGCTAATACATATTCCCCTTTGTAGAATGCCGGATTGACAAACCTCTGCTCGTAATTCTGATGAATTTTTTGATACTACCACACATCCCTGTAAAGGCATTTCTTCTGAAAAGGCATTTTAAATAGATGCGGACTTCCTTATCAACCTCTACGTCATCAAATGGTGAACCTTGCTGTCCCACTGTCTCCTTGCTCGCCTTACACTTCTGCTTACCTTTGACTGCTAATCGAGAGCAATCTTGGCAAATGATTTCATGAATAACATTGGTACTGAAGGAAACTACGTGTGGCTGGAGATACTGTTAACGATGTAGTTTTCTAGCTGAAATACGAAGAAGTTATTACAGATTTACGTGTGTCATCTTCATTTCTTCAAATTGTTAACGTTATTTGCGGTAAACTTATGTAGCATCAAGTAGCTCCAGTTCATAGTGACTTGTGTCCATAGTTTTATGATTCCTCATACCGTCTTATCTCCATTTGTTTTCGATTTTTGTTGGTCAGCAGGTTTTCCATACCTGGCTCAGTGGCTGGTTTGCTAGTTGAATCACGAGCTAAGAATACAACAGAAATTTTCACCGTAACTCTACTACATACTGGGGACCCTGTAAAAATTATTGCATACTATGCATTTAGAGGCAGTTTAATTCGATGCGTGGAAGGGTGCACCTTTTGCATATCCTACACGTGATTTATCCCATTGTCCCACCTTAGCAACTTTACTTCCAATAAACGTGAATCAATTTGCGTATACTAATTCTGTTCCTCAGAAAGCGGTCCTCTTGCCGTTCGAAACGTTGCATCTTTTATATTACAAAATTCTGTAGGATATTTTTAATGCCCCCCCCCCCCCCCCCCAATCCAAATTTTCCACATGACATAGCCACGCCACCAGATTGTATTACTTGCCCATTCTCATCGAAAATTGGGATTCCTCATCTACTAAGTTATAAATCACAACTAACACCTATATGCTATACAACATTTCCCTACTGTGCATACAGTGAACATAATTTAATACACAATTCTCTCGAGACTGACACCTAAATCCTTCCATTCAGTTTTTTTTTAATCCTTTTCCAAACAAAATATTGATGAATGCACTTTTCTCAGTTTATGTCAACTTGCACTCTTTGAAACATCACTGTTACAGTTATGTTCTTTTATGTTTTGGTCAAATGTTCGAGCGTAGCGAAAGCAAGACACGCTAGAAATTACACAACGTATATTTGCCTGTATTTTCACAGCCAAACAAAGAGTGAAAAATGAACAAATGCAATTTCAAATTTACCAGCATGAGGTGTAGTTGTGCAAATAAAGATTGAATTGCTTGAATGCAATCAACGCAATTAAGAGAAATTTAATTAGTGATTTGAAGGAGAATTGTTATCCGACTTTCCATAACGAAGAGAGGAAAAAGAACAAATGGGGTATCAAACTGACCATTGTGAGGTCTAGTTATGCAAAAAAGATTGAATTGTTTGAAAGGAATCAGCGTAATTAACGAAAACTTAATTAATGATGTGAGGGAAAACTAAACATTTCACGAACAGCTGCTGCTAGCTGTGTAAATGAAGTTTCAAAAGTTCATCTCTACGTTTGCGCATAAAAAGGTAATTGGTGTAGATATTGTGGAATTCTTTCTTCCGTACTGAAAAAATAAAATACGTATCAAATTAAAGCGTAAATTGAAATTTCTCTACTTTATCTTGATCTACATGTACACTTTTAATAACAAAGGAATATCGATCTATATTTAAATTTTTTAAATTTCATTCTTTCTTAACATAAACTGGAAAAAATTTGAAAAAAAATAAAACAACAGTGAAACGTTTTGTGAAATTATTTGTCTGAAAGTAAGAAATAAACTAGATTTGAGAAATGTTTGACGTTCGTCATTGTAACTGAATGCAATGCGATTCATAACGACTTCAGCAAACAATCACTATTAGCATTTTCACTGCCTGTTTGTACACCTTCTTCCATTGTTGTATTTTAAGATTTCGAATGCAAAAACAGCTTTTAATCTACAAAACTGCAATGCAATAAATCACCTGAACACAATAGTTTGCACAACGCTTGGAACCGGGTCGTCTATGTGCAGTTGCATTTTTTTCCATCCAAAGGGAAAACATTTCTTGTTAAATAGTTCGTCAGGTAAACGCTCGGAAGCAGTACAAATCAGCAGATACATGTGTACCCCTTTGCCACCATCACAGATTGGTTCCTCCTTTACAGTATGATGTACATACACTCTAAAAAAATGAAAAATACACCACGAAGGAATTATCCAATTGGGAAGGAAATCGGTAGACGTGATATACATGTACGGACAAACAAATGATTACAGTTTCAGAAAAAGTGATTCATTTATTCAAGAGGGAGAACTTCACAAAACAAGCCTCTAACACTTTGGTCCACCTCTGGCCCTTATCCAAGCAGCTATTGGCTCGGCATTCATTGACTACTGGATGTCCTTCTGAGACATGTCGTGCAAAAAACTGGCGCGTTATATTGTCAAAATTCCGAGCTGGATCGAGGGCCCTGCCCGTTACGCTAGAAAAGTTCTCAATTGGAGACAGAATTGACGAACTTGCTTGCTAAGGTGTGGTTTGGCAAACACGAAGGCAGGCAGTGGAAAATCCCACGTTGTGCCGGCGGGCATTTTCTTGCTGAAATGGAAGCCCATGACAGTTTACCATTAAGGGAAACAAAACAGAGTGTATAGTATCGTCGACTTACGGCTGTGCTATACGGGTGACGCGGATGACAACCGAAGGGTTCTTGCTGTGAAAT
Source organism: Schistocerca americana (assembly GCF_021461395.2). Lineage (NCBI taxonomy): Eukaryota > Metazoa > Arthropoda > Insecta > Orthoptera > Acrididae > Schistocerca > Schistocerca americana. Next base: position 307,839,413 of record NC_060125.1, on the reverse strand, counting down.
GAATTGGCAATCCAAATCGTCACTCCCGGCCGTCGGGCCGCTTTGGTATCCCACCGCTGGCCGAGGCGCCTCCAGACGCGCCTTCACTGGTTGTCGTGACATGGAGTCTAATTGACTGGACTACAACTATCTTCGATGGTGAGACCCATTTCTAACTGAACCCCGTTGTGCTGCGCTCGTACTCATATCAGTTCTTGTGCTTACAGAACATCTTTGCCTAGAGTCGCTTAGCTACAGTTTGTCTGGCGTCTCTGGAGGTTGTGCCTTGCAGCACCACTAGCAACATTTAAGCGCGCGTTTAGCTCACACCTGGGCTGTTTGCTCTGGGTTGAGTAATTCGGAAGGAGTCTTGCTGCACTGCAGCCCAGGGTTGCTAGCCACGGACGTCACCTGAGACGTGGCAGTGTCTGTCTACTTCTCACGCTCATTGTACTCCTTGTCCATCATTGGATAAATTAAAATAATTAAAGAAATGAAACTGATCAAGCGTAAGCGTGGTGGTGGTGGTGGTTAGTGTTTAACGTCCCGTCGACAACGAGGTCATTAGAGACGGTAGCGTAAGCGTATCTAGCTGTATAGAGAATCATTTAAGAATAATAGTGGTGGAAACCGAAACGTGATCCGAGTTCTGGATCAGGAGACAGTCAAGTTTTAATGGAGCTGATCGATCGAAATTCACCAATGACTGAAACGAGTGGGCTCCACCATGGACGAGGACTGGGGCAATTTTGAAGAGTGAGGTAACGGCGGATGGAAAGTTTGGAAGGCTGGCGGATGGATACGAACTGTTTGTCAGAAGCAAAATTATTGCGTAGTTTGCAGCAGTAGACATCCCTCCTTCACGAACGGGCGGATGATTCCAGAGTGATATCAAATGTCAGAGACCCCATGAAGTTAAGGATTGTATTGGGAGGGAGGAACAATCCTGCCGGATATCATTCTGTGTCTCACTTGAAGCTATCGACTGAAGATAGTCTGATCTCAAAACCAGTAACAATTCTTAAAGGTAAAAGTGTGACGTCGTTGTTTCCATCACTGGGCAGTTGTCCGGAGGCTGCGACATTGATTGAGAGGTGGAAGCTGGAGCTTCATGTGAGCGGATGTTTTGAGAGGCGGCTCCACAGTGATGATAAAAAACACTTTGTCTCTGCACACATTATATAAAGAAGTCACTTGCAAATCAAGTCATGTAGGAAGCGAATTCGTTTGGTGATTTTTGGTTGGTGACAGACCCGCAGACCTAGACGATATTAGACCATGTGTAAAGCTTATGCCAAAATAAAATTTCCTGTAGGTAAGTTGGTTGTCTCTGCTGTTCATACGTGTATAGCCTTAATCCTGTGAATCTATCGTCGCTGATGACCATTTGGTTGCGGCAGGGAGAGAATTCCGTCATTTTGTCTCTACAACGGAACTGCCACTATTTCATATAGTATCGTCGTGATGTCGTAACAAAACCCGTGTGGAAGGGAGAGTTTTCAAGCAGAGTAGAATTTTGGGATGTTATTTGTCTGCATTCTAGCGCATTAATTTTATCTCGCCCACCGGTAGTGTCTGGGCGAGTGCCAAAGGTTACTTTCGCTAGCGCACTGCGAATTCTGAACGAAACAAAAAAAATGTTTGCGAAATCTTATGGGACTTAACTGCTAAGGTCATCAGTCCCTAAGCTTACACACTACTTAACCTAAATTATCCTAAGGACAAACACATGCACCCATGCGCGAGGGAGGACTCGAACCTCCGCCGGGACCAGCCGCACAGTCCATGACTGAGGCGCCTAAGACCGCTCGGCTAATCCCGCGCGGCAGGACGAAACATCTGGAATGCTGTTCAAGTGCTGTTACTGATGTACACTTAAGAAACAAGAGAACTATGGGGTTCGACAATATACACAGCATTTAGCAGATCAGTCTGTGGTTTATTTAAGGTGTAACAATTTTCCGATAGCGTTATGTTCGTAATACCTTGGTTCTCAGAATTCATATGCTGGCGTGCAACGTGTAATTTGTCCTGTACATAAGTCATGCAAACCGGACAGGTGTGGGTATCGCGGTTGGACTTCTCAATATGCACTAGATCCCCCCAACCCCCTTCCCCAGATAACTAGATTAGATTAAAGCGTACTCACATACGCAGTTTACGTGTGGTATGTTGGTGGTTAAGGTTTGGATCGTCCTTGTTTTCGTTCGTAGCATACAGATGTATTTTATTTTGTGACACACGAGAAAAGACAGCAAGTCAAATTTACGTAAAATATGAAAGGGTAGATCGAATAGGTTACATGATCGCTGTATTCGAATTGACCTATTTACTGTCGGGAGCATGGCTGTGCCTACCGGAGAGTCCTCGCTTCCCTCTGTCTGCCGAGCGATAGTCTGGAGTCCGACCAGCCGTGCTCGCTGCTGCCTTACTAGATGGACGTCAACACGTAAATCGTTCCTAAATCTCCTGGGCGTGACGTAGGAACAACGGTGAGCGTCATGCGGTTAAGCGTCCGCCGCGTTTCTTCTTAATACCTGTGCCCTTGCTACTGAGTTTCGTTTGGTGCTCTAGCCGTAAACGTTCCTGCTTTATTCTGCTGGCCGCTATTTGGCCGATGCCTTTTACGTGTATCGGCATCCAGGGAACATGACCGTACCCAGGTTAAACAGTGACTCTATTGTAAGAGCTATTCGTGTAGGGCTTTCCAACGTGCACTATTGATAGGTGTATTTTGCTTATTGTGTAAAGATTTGCCTTTTCCTGCAATACTAGTGCGTGCGTTTTTGTTGTTGTAAGCACCTTTAAGATATTTTACTCATTGCCCGTAAGTCCTGATCCACAAACACCTGATGTTTTCTGCACTATAAGCGAGAGTACCTTATGGGTTTTGATGCTTTTTGATTTTTTATTGCCAGTTTAGTTTTATCAATAACAATTTACTTGCGCTACTAGTGCTGGTTTTTACAGCTGTTTTTAACTTTTGTTGTAAGTTAAGGTTAAAAGATCCATGTGTGTTCTAGTTTAACTGCTAACATAATTTTCCTCTCTGCTGAAGTACGATGGCTTGCTGAAAAGTAAAGTCTCCGAATATTTTATTCTGTTCTCAGTATCGTTTGGGGTATTACATGTCGCGCAAATATCACTCGGTCGAATATGCTGGTTCGCTGACGCAAATTGTAACCCTCTGCAGGTAGATGACTCCGAAATGCAGCGTGTAACATGGCGGTGTGTAACGTAAGTATGTCGCCACCTGAGGGACAGCTGAGGAAACTGAAAGCACTAATTCGAAGAGTTCGTCCACACTTGGACCATTCTCTCTTTCAGCACAGCAAGGGCAGACCACATATCAGCGCTGAAACATCTGTAGCAATCGGACACCTTGGTTTCACCGCCATCGATCATCGTCCATACTGTCCCGACTTGACCCCATCCTACACTACTGGCCATTAAAATTACTACACCAAGAAGAAATGCAGATGATAAAAGGGTATTCATTGGACAACTATATTATACTGGAGTTGACATGTGATTACATTTTACGCAATTTGGGTGCATAGATCCTGAGAAATCAGAACCCAGAACAACCACCTCTGGCCGTAATAACGGCCGTGATACGCCTGGGCATTGAGTCAAACAGAGATTGGATGGCGTGTAAGGTACAGCTGCCCATGCAGCTTCAACACGATACCACACTTCATCAAGAGTAGTGACTGCCGTATTGTGACGAGCTATTTGCTCTGCCACCATTGACCAGACGTTTTCAATTGGTGAGAAATCTGCAGAATGTGCTGCCAGGGCAGTAGTCGAACAGTTCCTGTATCCAGAAAGGCCCGTACAGGACTTGCAACATGCGGTCGTGCATTATCCTGCTGAAATGTAGGGTTTCGCAGGGATCGAATGAAGAGTAGAGCCATGGGTCGTAACACATCTGAAATGTACGTCCACTGTTCAAAGTGCCGTAAATGCGAACAAGAGGTGACCGAGACGTGTAACCAATGGCACCCCATACCATCATGCCGGGTGATATGCCAGTATGGCGATGACGAGTACAAGCTACCAATGTGCGTTCACCGCGATGTCGCCAAACACGCACGCGACCATCGTGATGCTGTAAACAGAACCTGAATTCATCCGAAAACAGACGTTTTGCCATTCGTGCACCCAGGTTCGTCGTTGAGTACACCATCGCAGGCGCTCCTGTCTGTGATGCAGCGTCAAGGGTTACCGCAGTCATGGTCTCCGAGTTGATAGTCTATGCTGCTGTAACGTCGTCGAACTGTTCGTACAGATGGTTGTTGTCTTGCAAACGGCCCCATCTGTTGACTCCGGGATCGAGAAGTGGCTGCACGATCCGTTACAGCCATGCGGATAAGATGCCTTTCATCTCGACTGCTAGTGGTACGAGGCCGTTGGGATCCAGCTCCGCGTTCCGTATTACTGTCCTGATCCCACCGATTCCATATTCTGCTAACACTCATTGGATCTCGACCAATGCGAGCAGCAATGTCGCGATACGATAAACCGCAATCGCGATAGGCTACAATCCGACCCTTATCAAAGTCGGAGACGTGATGGTACGCATTTCTCCACCTCACACGAGGCATCACAACAACGTTTCACCAGGCAACGTGGGTCAACTGCTGTTTGTGTATGAGAAATCGGTTGGAAACTTTCTTCATGTCAGCACGTTGTAGGTGTCGCCACCGGCGCCCGCCTTTTGTGAATGCTCTGAAAAGCTAATCATTTGCATATCACAGCATCTTCTTCCTGTCGGTTAAATTTCTCGTCTGTAGCACTTCGTCCTCGTGGTGTAGCAATTTTAATGGCCAGTAGTGTATTTCATACGCTTGTAAATCTTCAAGGACTTCACTTTCATACGTGATGAAGCGGAGCAAAGAGAGACGTGAGGTTGTTGCTGCACCAAAAAAGACAAACATTCTAGTCGCGGTCTCAACAAACTGTTCTCTTGTTGGTAATGGCAATGGCAATGGATAAGTATCAATCACAGTTTGCGGATTGACTGTAGACTTAAAGTCAACACAAAGGCGAAAGCCACCTGAAGGTCTGAGGAGCAATACCAGTGGACTTGTCTGGGCGCAATAGCTCCGCTATACTGCAGTTCTTTAAGGTCAGCAGCCCCATTGTCCCATAGTGCAATGGGAACAGTTTTGGTCCGGCAAAATTTCGGCCGAGGATTGTTTTTCATAGCATTACGAGCAACGAAATTTTTAGTTTTGTCTAAACCTTCAGTAAAGAGTTCAGGGAACTCTTTCGGCAAGCTAGCTACACTGTCTTTGGCACTGAATGCACTCACTGACAACACATGTCCTGAATTTGAATGCCAAACAAATCAAGCGAATCAGGGCCAAATATGTTGCCACAATCGCGTGAATGTAGCACATTGAAAGTCATGGCTCACGTATGCAAGCGATACATGGCAGGCCAAGTACATTTTCCGAGAATGTCCATTATAAGCCATCAGGTGCGTGATAGTTTTAGACAGGCGTAGGGGGCCCAACAGTTCATACGTGTTCTGATTCAGCAATGTAACAGAGGCACCAGTGTCCAACTGAAATTTCACACGTTTTCCACTAAGATGCAAATGAACAAGAAGCTTATTGGACTGGCCTAGCACTGAAGAAATTGGTTGCTTGCTAGTTTTACTTATGCCTGCAGCAGACTTTGAGTACACTGCGTAGATCACATGGGCCTTGTGACTGGGCGGAATTCCTCTGTTAATTCCGTCGCAGGCCGGCCGGAGTGGCCGTGCGGTTCTAGGCGCTACAGTCTGGAACCGGGCGACCACTACGGTCGCAGGTTCGAATCCTGCCTCGGGCATGGATGTGTGTGATGTCCTTAGGTTAGTTAGATTTAATTAGTTCTAAGTTCTAGGCGACTGATGACCTCAGAAGTTAAGTCGCATAGTGCTCAGAGCCGATTCCGTCGCAAACAAACAGACTGCACATGACCTTTCTTGCCAAAAGGATAACACTGTCCTTGTCTGGACGAGCATTCTTGGCATTTGTGCCGTGAGTAGCACCGAGGGCATGATTTAATTCTGTTCGCCTGTTTAGAGAACTGTTTATGCGGCATGGCGCGCACATGCTGTCGCTGTCTACTGGGCCGGTCATGAGCAAGGGATACATCAACCCGACAAATTGGCGGCTGCTCAAAGTTATTGGGTGCTATGGGACCTGAATAATACTGATCTAGGATTAGCAACACATGGTGAAATGATGGATCTGACTGTTTCAGAATCTGTTCTCTAAGCTTGACACCAGTTGCATTGTACATGATCTCACACGCAACATAAAATCAGAATATAAAGCACCACAAGCACATTTGAATTTTCATTTCCTCATCATGCCCTGAAAATCCGTTAGCTACTCGTGATAAGTTTGTTCTGATGTTTTCTTGCAACGAAAGAATTAGTACCTAGCTGCCACCACATTGACTTTTTGGTCATAAGTTACTTAGCATATCTACAACATAGTCATAGGAAATTTCACATCGTGTGGGGTTAGGGAACAATTTCTGAATGAGGCGAAAGACTGCACTTCCTATCGTTGACAAAAAGTAATATAGTTTCGCAGTACCTGACACTTTGTGAGCAGTTACGTGGGCTTGATACTGTTGTAACCACTAGAGCCACTCCTCTCCTTTCTCATTAAACTGTCGAAAATGTGGTATAGTACTCAAGATAGTCGTTCAATCGTTACATGTTGCGCAGCGTTTGTGGCTGAGTTTGCAAGTAGCTGCTGCACTGTGTTCGGGAGTGTTGTAATCTGCTGCGCCTGAAACATCTGTGTTGGCTGCGCTGCGTCTATCGCTTGCAGCTGAGGCTCCTAAGATGGGGTAGGAGAGGTGGGTTGCTCATTTTGGAACGCAAATGCAATAAACAGACAATGCAAGCAATGAAAATAAGCACACAAGCAAAGAAAGTTTCTGCAAACGCCACTTGAAAACAATGAATATAAAAAACACTGTAAGTCACACTGTTAAGACATGTAAACACACCCCTGCAAAGAAAAGACAAGGCTGAATTATGGCGCCACCAAAACACAAAGGCCCACGCAGAATACTGTGCCAGCTAGGCTCGGGTTGTCGCTATGGTATTCATCGCATTCTCGGCGTCAATGTTTCGTCCAGCCTCGTCGTCAGTCTTGTAGTGTCTAGGAATACTGCATACTCGGTTCAGTAGACAACAATCAAGCAATTCGTATTAATGAGTTTTATTACACTAAGAAAATTACAACCCTTAACTTTGGCAATTAGACAGATGTGTCGCAAGCAGTGGGGGACATACGAAATATGGAGTCCTTGCAGTGACTGCTGATCTCTAACTGACAAAAGTCTGTTCAGAACTGGTAACGAAGTCGCGTCGACGCTGCTATCAAAGTCGCTAATCTTGAAGCTGCTATTGAACTGGGCCGCCATCAGTCGGACTCGGCGCTTGTGTCCCCTTCACCTACGGTCCGCAGCTGTAGCGTTGTCGTCCTGGAAGGGAGGCGAGTCAGTGTGCAATTGGCTGACTTCTTCTCACAGCCTTCTCTTCTTTATCGTTCCCGACGGGTGTGCCGCCGCTGTAACATACAGAGTTCAGCAAACGTTCTCGCTGTACGCTGAACTGAATTCGGTTCGGTTACCGTGCTGTAGTTAACGCAAATGTGCCACGATATTTGGGCTTGTACTTCCTTAATTTTCGATGTTATATCTTTTATTTTAAAGACATGACAGGAATAAATAGTATCTTGAATTTTCTGTTAGCTTCAAAGTTTCTTTTATTTCAAAGTATATGTGCACTGGGTACTTCTAACACCAATATCTAAGTAAGAGACAGTTTAGTTTCAATTAGTATCTTGACAGGAGTTTCTTATTTTATGGAATTAAAAGTGTTGTTTGGTTTTAAAATTCACTGTACTACTATAGAAACTGCAATTATAAACTTCTCATCTATAATAAGTGAATGTTAAAAACATTATTTTCTTTGTATCCTGCAACTTACTGAAACAGTGTAATCGGAGAGGAGATAGAAACGGTAAGATGCTGTGTAAATAATCATATAACATCTACACCACAAAATAAAGTTATTCGTAAATGCGAGAATGTACTTTATTCTTTAATATCTCTTTCAAAATTGTGACAACTAGAACACACACACAATTAAAAACATAACAAAATTTTGCAATTTCAAACTTTACACTTTACCATCAGTTGATTTTAATCTCTCCAGTGGTTCTGTTTCCACGAGTATTGGGCAAGGCCATATGAACTAAAATAAAGGGGAGAACATATTCATTAGAGAAAACATCTGCTAATAAATCTAACACAAAAGGATGTTTAGTCATTTGCTCAAAGCAGACAGTTGGTCACAATTACAAAACAGACTGAAGGACCGTGGTCTGTTCGGACGGAGAGAATTACGAGTATGTTTCGAAATAAAATTTCCACCATTTGTCTGTTTGATGGTAATTTGTGTCCAATTATTTGCTTCCTATTAAAAATACGCGTGCGTTGGCACTGCATAATTCATGTAACATCAGAGACAGCGATTAGAAAATACTTGCTACACAGTCGGTGACAAACGAACAGCCGGCCGGAGTGGCCGAGCGGTTCTAAGCGCTACAGTCTGGAACCACGTGGCCGCTATGATCCCAAGTTCGAATTCTGCCTCGGGCATGGATGTGTGTGATGTCCTTAGGTTAGTTAGGTTTAAGTAGTTCTAAGTTCTAGGGGACTGATGACCTCAGAAGTTAATTCCCATAGTGCTCAGAGCCATTTGAACCATTTTTGAACAAACGAACAACTTACTACATTGCGCTGAACGTCCCCTTATTAATAAGGTGATGTGACGCCAGCATGTCAACTGCGAACTATGTGAAAGATCCTGATGTTGCTCATACGAAATCGCGCTCAAGTCGGCACGGGTCACAGTGCATCGATCTCAACAAAAGTTTCTACAGACATGTTTTGGAGCATTCCTAATAATTTTGGACGGTTAATGCTAAAAATATAATGAAGTTGGTAAACAAGGGACAACGTGAAGTTCACTTTCGTGTCTCGGCACGACAGGGAGGGATAATACTTCTTTGTGGTTGGCGACATGTGAGACACTCGCCCTAACACTAAGTGGAGACAACGCAGCATCGGCAGAGGCGAGCCGTAAGAAGGAGTGGTCCGGGGCAGCTGCCCGTCCTCCTGGTCGCTCTACGCTGCCGCGGCGACGTGCTCCACAAAGACCCGCCCTCGCCTGTCCCTCGATACGGCAGACGTCCGCAGTCCGCTTCGGCCGGGCCTTCCACGTCGACCGCGGCGCACAAAGGACGGCGCGCGCACAGGAAAATTATTTCGGAGACATTTCATGTGAAGCCACTCTCGAGATTTCGTTGAGAGGATATAGACTGCTGAGGAAAGCGGTCGTTCATTGGAGGGGAGCACGCTAGATGGCGGTGTTGGGAGGAGGGCGGGCGAGCACTGTTGAAATCTGGAACGGGCACAGCCTCCCAGAAGAAAGGCGCTCCCAATTGTGGCGCATCATAGCTGATGCGTTTCGCTCTGCAGCCGGTCTGCCATCTCTGTTGCCTTTTTAATCAAAATTGCTGCGCCTGGCACCGAGCAAACATTGTGCGGGATCTGACAGGCCGAGTTTTTTTCCTTGACACAAAGTTTACCGCGGAGACATTTTATCTCTGATTACTCCCAGATTTCTCTAATGTCGATAAACTCCTGTCGCTTAATGGAATTAGGATTTATCACAAGGAAGTTTTACTACATTATTCTTAACCAACTAACGATTAATATAAAGTCATCAGTCATGATGAACATTGGAGGAGAGGAAATTGTTAGACCGCAGTAAGTGTTTTGTACTTTCTTGACGTAGTCTTAAATTGGTACTAAGATACAGGTACCTCATATGAAAGCGCTTGTACTAATTTCATAGCACCGTAAAGGGTTTTGAATGACAACAAAATGGCTCTGAGCACGATGCGACTTAACTTCTGAGGTCATCAGTCGCCTAGAACTTAGAACTAATTAAACCTAACTAACCTAAGGACATCACACACATCCATGCCCGAGGCAGGATTCGAACCTGCGACCGTAGCGGTCGCTCGGCTCCAGACTGTAGCTCCTAGAACCGCACGGCCACTCCGGCCGGCGAATGACAACATTTGCACAACTGATTGTATCTGATTTAATTCTGCTATTGTAAATCCAATCCTAAATCTGTTCTACGGTGGCCAGTTGCTGAGCATCAGCATTTACAACGAACTGTCATATGTTGTGAACATGTATAAATATTTAGGATACTGTATAAGAAAATATGGATATGGATGAATACAGACCTTTCTTCAGTTGTTCCAAAGACTGTACTACTAGTTCTCCACGTATTTTTCTTAATTTATTTAATGTTTTTAGGTACTGTGCTACTCCCCGACTGTTCTGCAACCTTCCTATCATTGTTTTTCTGCTCCCTACATTCATCTACATCTTTAATATTTCTCTCTTCCGTACGTATTACTGAATTTAAGTCCCGTGAGAAGTCTCTCTTTGTATGTGAAGCCTAATGTCAGAGGCAATCGTAGTGATTTTGATATAGTTCTAAACAACACACAGACTGGCTCATGAAAGTGGCTCATGTGTGCATAATTTATAAATGTTTCGTTGAAACTGGCGGAACTGTGATCAATTGAAGTCCTCACTAGCGTTTATCTGTCTCTGTCTGAACCCTAATGTGAAGAATTATGGTGGGGATTTTGATATAGTTTACAACAACGGACAGAGTGATTTAGGAGCGTGGTTTCTGTTTATAATTTATTGCTACGTTGATACGCCGTCCATCCGCAGACACTACTAGCTGTTCGATGACATGACAGATCAGTGGTCTTTGCCTAATTCTCGTAGCAACAAAATTTCCCATGCCCGCCTTTTGCTTGTTTCTTTCCAACTCTGCCTGAAGTGCACAAAGCTTCGCCTGCTGTTCCTCCTTGTTTCAGTCAATCTGAAATAATCTACACTCCCACAGAACAGCCTCACTGCTCTTGTCATTTTCCTGCTCCTGCAACATTACGATATCCTTTAGTCACGGCGGTACATTTTTATGAGAAAGAGACTGTCACTTATACAAAGAAAATATTAGGTATTAAATACGGTGAAACTCCATAGAGTTGATGAAAATTTTCAGCGAGAAACTTGGTCACGAAAAGAAAACTTTAAGACGGATAAACGAAATGTCTTCGAACTCTGAGAAATTATTGCAACATTTTGGGCGTACGGGAGCGTAAGCTAAGAATAACGTCATAATGTACACGGTAGTGTGTAACAAAAGACCGAGGCAAAGGACTTCAGGGAAATATGAAATCCAAGACAATCACAAAAGTGCACATTTTTCTGAAAGAGTTCGCATTAGATCTCAATGCGATTAAGAAACCTATTCTGCCGGTTTCTGGACTACATCAGTCGTTCTATTAACCCAGCAAAGTAGATGAATACTCCAGGGAAGTATACATTGAACACAGTAGGTTCCACATAACAGCCGTGATGACGCAGGAGTGTCTCCAAAACGCATAGGAAGACTTTACTCAAACAGTTATTGAGCACTCATGATATGTAGCGGTCTATTACATTTTATCATAATACAAGAAGAGTCAAAGAAACTGGTATACTGCCTAGTATCGTGTAGGGCCCCAGCGATAACGCGGAAGTGCCGCAGCACAACGTCGCATGGACTCGACTAATGTCTGAAGTAGTGCTGGAGAGAACTGTCATCATAAATCCTGCAGGGCTGTCAATCAGTCCGGAAGAGTACGATGGGGTGGAGGTCCCTTCTGAACAGCACGTTGCAAGCCATCCCAGATATGCTCAATTATGATCATGTCTGGCGAGTATGGTAGCGAGCGGAAGTGTTTTATCTCAGAAGACTGTTGATGGAGCCACTCTGTAACTATTCTGGACGTCTGGAGTGTCGCAATGAAATTTTGGAATTGCCCAAGTACGTCGGAATGCACAATGGACATGAATGGATGCAGGTGATCGGACAGGATGCTTACGTACGTGTCACCTGTCAGAGTCGTATCTGGGCGTTTCAGGGGTCCCATAACACTCCAACTGCACACGCCCCACACCATTACTGAGCCTCCACCAGCTTGAACAGTCCCCTATTGACATGCACGGTCGATGGATTCCTGAGGTTGCCTCCAAGCCCGCACTCGCCCGACCAGGCAACATGTTTCATTAACAGTCCACTGTCGGTGTAGACGGGCCTAGGCGAGGCGTGAAGCTTTGTGCTGTGCAGTCATAAAGGGTACACGAGTGAACATTGAGCTCCGAAAGCCCATATAGATGACGGTTCGTTGAATGGATCGCACACTGACTTTTTGGTGGCACACCACTGAAATCTGCAGCAATTTGCGGAAGGTTTTCACTTGAGTCACGTTCAACGATTCTCTTCAGTCGCCGTTGGTCCCGTTCTCGCAGGATCTTTTTCCGGCTGCAGCAATGTCGTAGATTTGATGTTTTACCGGATTCCTGATGGTCATGGAGCACTCGTGAAGTGGTCGTACGGGAAAATCCCCTTTTCATCGCCACCTCGGAGATGCTTTGTCCCATAGCTCGTGCACCGACTATAACTCCACGTTAAAACTCACTTAAATCTTGATAAAGTGTCTTTGTAGCAGCAGTAATCGATCTAACAACTGCACGAGACATTTGTTGTCTTATATAGGCGTTGCCAACCGTAGCGCCATATACTGCCTGTTCACTTATCTCTGTATTTGAATACCTATACCTGTTTCTTTGGCGCTTCAGTGTGTTTCTTTAATGTTGTCAAATATTGTTCTGTTGAACATGTCTGACAGAACAGCCAACACTCGTGATGATGACGCTGGTGTATAAACTGTATATGACGAAGTGGAAACGGCCGGCCGCTGTGGCCGAGCGGTTCAAGGCGCTTCAGTCCAGAACCGCGCTGCTTCTACGGTCGCAGGTTCGAATACTACCTCGAGCATGGATGTGTGTAATGTCCTTACGTTGGTTAGGTTTGAGTAGTTCTAATTCTAGGTGACTGATGACCTCAGATGTGAAGTCCCATAGTGCTTGGAGTCATTTGATTTTTTGAAGAGGAAAGGGGAGAAAAGTGAAACATTTAGGTGGGAAACTAGTTGCTCCCAGCCGCACAGCACATTGTGGATATGAAATGAAGAAAGCTGAAAATATGTGCCGCACCGGCACATTACCCCGGATTTACCGCTTCTCATGAGCGGTTGCCTTTCCGTTTCGGCCATCGGGACACTGTTTTGATCGACCTAAATTTTTAACTTCTTACCCGCTACAGTACAGCGTCCCTCGTCCGTTAAGCCCCCACTCGAAAATTATTGTTTCCCGTAGGAGTTCGCACGATATTGTTGCATCCCCACTCAATCAGAAGTCATCAAAAAAAGTTATGAAAAATGTGTGTATATATGAGTAGTGTCATTTCTGTAGGATGTCTCCTACATTTTTGCGATAGCGTGACGGCTCCACGACATTTGGTTCAGTGCGGATGCATTCAAATTGCCAGAACTCCTGCGGCAATCAATAAAAGTACAGTAGGGCATTAGTGGGCGGGGGACGGGGGGGGGGGGGGGGTCGTTGCAATTTAGGGTGCCATAAGTTTGAAATTTGGGTCGAAGCGGTTAAGGCAAGCGTTCATAGAAGTGTTAAATCCGGTTTCGTGTTCTGGTCCGGCATAAATTTTCAACTCCCGCCGTTGTGTTTCCATAATGCCCTGTGGGTCTGGAAGTGACTAGTTACCATACATCCTTTACCTTTCCTTCCCATTCTTTTATTTCATGTACAATGTATACCCGCCCCATCTGCCCGTATTTATATGTGGGCAGGAATAAAGTCTTGCATTATTTGCTTTATCCGATCGGCATGTTGCTCAAACAGTTACAGAAGAACTGTTCTCCTTTATGATGAGCTGTCTATCGTCTTAATTATGTTTAAGTTTTCGTGAGTCATGTCAGTTACACACTTACTACAAGTAATAGTTTTACACTGCAATTAGTTCTTTTAATTCGAAAACACAAGTGGCTTGATTACTGTTTTAGTCTTTTCATTAAAAGGCTGGGATAGAAACTATTTTAGTCAAGCAGTAGAACTAGCAAACCAGCCATGTAAAAATCACTGTTCAAAGAACGAGTTATGGGTTTGATGGTCGACAAAGTTCTTTACAATTCATCTAATAAGTTCATCGCAACGATGCTAGCAGTCACTTTTACGAGCGTACACATAACCTCTCCACGACACGGCTGTCTGTTGATCTCGCGACTCGGTATAATAACGAAAGAATACGCAGTTGTGAATTTTAATCAAGTACGGTTTAAAAGCATCTCTCAGTGAGAACATTCACTAAATTATGACTCAGTTCACGTTTGTTGACTTTGCAACACTCGCGACGCGACTCATTATTAGCTGGATCACACGACACAAATGTAGGAAGTACAGTTTAGATAATAATTTACAAATACATAATTTAAAAATAATTTATAAATACTCTTGCCAATGAACATTGACATAAATGTGAAAGCGGTTTTGCGAACGCAACAGTTGGAAGTTTTGTAGGCCTCACGCAGGGTAATAGCCGCAGCGCGTACGACTGCTCGATAGCGAGTTTCGAGAAAAATCACCATCCGCGCTTTCCAGGGAGGCAAGTATAGATGCTGAGGTGGACACCGATATTGCAGTTGTCTTACGGCATCACACTTCAGTGTTAGAAAAAAAAATGTCTAAAAATTACGGAGAAATGTAGAAATCTCCATTTCCTTTCATTATTAATTTCGATTAACCTTCTGTATTTTCAGCTCTTAGATGTAGTAAAGAAAAACGAAATTTTCTCCCTCCTTCCTCGAAGTGACCTCACGAATTAATGTTTATCTTTAGCAATATATTTTTCTTTCCGAAGTAATAAGAAATCTCACATGAACTTCCTACCTGGAAGTCGACGGTCGTGTTCGGGAACGGAACCCAATAACTGGGGGACTCCTCCGCTTCCATTTGCGATCAAGGAAACGGACGAGACACAACGGGCGAAATAAAGGGAAGACAGCGTCTGGAGGAACAGGCGGGCAGAAGCGGCGAGGAACAGACGGCTGCGGCTGCTCCTGCACAATTCTGCGAGCTTGTTCCGGTGAGAGACTGCAAACAGCGGTAGGAGACTCGCGAAATGAAAAGAGGAACCGCCGGCGGAGGGCGCGTGCAAACAAGCCAGCAATAAGGGGCGCCCGGCCGCCACCGTCTCCCCCTCCGCGCCGCCCCCGCCAACAGCACCACTAGCCAGCTCCTTCTTCGGCGTTGGGCGACGCTCGCTTTCTCCAGGGTTCCTTGGGACCATCTCACCAAGGTACCAACGTAACACGTACTCAGAGGACTGGATGACATCACGGGGAGACCGGTTTAGAGGCTGGTCATTGACCGACAATGACCATCTGGAACTCACGAGCCATGTGTTAATATTGAGGATTGGGGATCTGTTAGATGATGATTAGTTTGTCTCTAGGAAAGGTGTATGAGCATTTGCATCTACATCTACATCTATATCTACATGATTACTGATATATTTCACAATTAAGTGCCTGGCTTAGGATTCAGAGCCCTCTTCATGCTATTTCTATACCGTTCCACGCAGGATAAACAAGCACTTGTGCGAGATCTGACGTCTGTTACATTATCCTGTCGATCATTTTTCCCCATGTAGTTGGGCGTCAACAGAATATTTTGTCAACCGGATCAGAAAACTGGTGACTGAAATATCGCGAGATCCTGCCTCAACGGAAAACGACTGTGTTTTAATTATTGCCACACCAATTGACATATGATGTCCGTGGCACTGTCTCCCCTATTTCGCGATAATACATAACGAGCTGCTCTTCTTTGAGCTTTTCCTATGTCCTCCGTTAGTCCCTGCTAAAGTGGATTTCACACTGCACATCAATACTCCATAAGAGGGTGGACAAGCGTGATGTAAGGAGCCTGTTTAGTAGACCTGTTGCACTTTCTAAGTGTTCTGCCAATAAATCGCAGTTTTCGGTTTGCTTTACCCACAACATTATCTATGACATCGTTCCAATTTAAGTTATTCGTAATTGTAATCCCTAAGTATTTAGTTAAAATAAATGTCGTATGGCTAGGGCCTCCCGTCGGGTTGACTGTTCGCCGGGCCAGGTCTTTTGAGTTGACACAACTTAGGCGGCTTGCTCGTCGATGGGATGAAATGATGATGATTAGGACAACGCAGCACCCAGTCCCTGAGCGGAATAAATCTCCGACCCAGCCGGGAATCAAACCCGGGCCCCTAGATTTGAAATTCTGTCGCGGTGACCACTCAGCTACCGGGGACGGACAGTATTTAGTTGAATTTGCAGCATTTACATCTGTCCGATTTATCATGTAACCAAAATTTAGTGGATTTCTTTTAGAACGGATGTAGATGACATCAAACTCAGCATAATTTACAATCAATCAACTGCAACTTATCCACTATACCCACTATACAAAAATAGTGTCTAAATCATTTTGAAATTGATTTTGAGAGTCTGATGACTTTGCAAGACGGCAAATGACTGCTTCATCTGCAAGCAATCTAGGAGAGCTGCTCAGATTCTCTACTATACCGTTTATGTGGGTCACGAACAGTAGAGGACCTATGATACTCCTTTGGGAAACGCTAGAGATTGCTTAAAACGGCACTAGAGATGTAGCTTTGACGTTCTGGTTGATGAACAAGATCGAAGGAAGATCAATATATTTTCAAAGGATTTATTAACATGGAAAAAGCACTCAACTATGTAAATTGGTGGAAAACACTCGAAATTCAGAGAGAAATAGGGGTAAGCCATAGGGAAAGAAGAGTAATATACGATACGTACAAGAACCACGATGGAACGGTAAGACTGAAAGACCAAGAACGAAGTGCTCGGATTAAAAAGACTGTAGAACAGAGATGCAACATTTCGCGGCTATTGTTCTATCAGTATGTCGAAGAAGCAGTGACGGAAATAAAAGAAAGGTACAAGAGCAAGATTAAAATTAAGGCGAAAGGAGACCAATGATAAGACTCGTTGATGACATTGTGGTCCTCGGTCAAGGTGAAGAATTAAAGGATCTGTTGAATGGAATGTACAGTCTTGTGAGTACAGAATATGGATTTCGAGCTAATGGAATAAAGACTAAAGTAATGAGAAGTAGCAGAAATGGCGACTGCGAGAAACTTGACGTCACAAAAGCTGATTAGTAACTAAATGAACTTAAGGAATTCTGCTACATAGGCATCAAAATAACTTATGACGAACTCGACATAAAAAATACACTATCACTAGCAAAAAGGGCATTCTTGCCCAAATCAAATCCACTAGTATCTAACATAGGGGTTCAGTTGAGAAATAAATTTCTGAGAACATAGGTTTGTAGAACAGTATTGTAGTGAAACATGGATTGTGGGAAAATGGGGAATAGAAGGGAATCGAAGAGTTTGAGACGTAGTCCTACAGAATATTGTTGAAAATAAGATGGACTGATAAAGTAAGGAATGACGAGGTCGCCGCAGAATCGTCAAGGACAAGAATATATGGAAACTACAGACAAGAAGAAGAGACAGGATGATAAGCGATCCCTTAAGATATCAAGGAATAACTTCCATGATACTAGAGGGAGGTATAGAGGGTAAGAACTGCAGAGGAAGGCAGAGTCTGGAATACATGCAGCAAATATTCGAGGTCGTAGGTTTCCAAGAGCTACTCTGAGATGAAAAGGGTGGGTCCAGAGAGAAACTGGAGGCGGGTCGCATCAAACCAATCACAAGACTGACTACTCAAGAAAGAAAGAAAAAATCATAATGGTATCTAACCAACGAGAAAGGAACGCGAGGCAGCGCGTGCGCGCGCGCGCGCTCGCCCGCTTGTGTGCGTGTGTGTGTGTGTGTGTGTGTGTGTGTGTGTGTGTGTGTGTGTGTGTGTGAACTAACAGGGCATATTGAAACCTTTTAAAGGAGGACAGCACGAATTATCGCATATTTGTTTGATTTAAGAAAGAACCACGCGCATTGAGGCTTTTAGACACTCATGTACCACATTTCGTACGCTATGGGAACGGAATGGAAGGTAACCTGATGAACCCTAACATCTACATCTATATCCGCATTCTACAAACCGCTGAGAAGTGCATGACACAAGAAACTGGTATATTCTTCCAATTAGAGGAGTTCATTTCGTTCCATTCACATACTGAGCTTGTGGAGAATAACTGTGTAAATGCCCTTGTTTGTTCTGTAACTAGCCTAGCCGTCTCCCACATGGGACAGATACTTAAGAGGTTGTAATATATTTCTAGATTCATTATGTGAAGCTGGTTCTTCAAACTTTGAAAGTGGGCTTTCTCAGGAGTGTTTGCGTCTGTCTTTACAGCTCTGCCTGCTGCGGTGGCCGAGTGGTTCTAGGCGGTTCAGTGCCGAACCGATCGACCGCTACTGTCGCAGGTTCGAATCCTGCCTCGCGCATGGATGTGTGTGATGTCATTAGGTTAGTTAGGTTGAAGTAGTTCTAAGTTGTAGGGGGACTGATGACCTCAGATGTTGAGTCCCATAATGCTCAGAGCCATTTGAACCATTTTTACAGTTCAGTTTCTTCAGAATCTCTGTGAGGCTCCCGCATAGGTCAAACAAATCTCTGATCATGCGTTCTGGTCTTCCCTGTTGAACTTCAAAATTCCTTGTTTGTCCTACATGGACATCATCAGCGGACATAGACCTCACCAGCGGAATATGTATGGTAACCATTAATTTTGGCTGTTATGTTATTAACATACGACATGAACATATAGTATCGCAACACACGTCTTGGGGAACGCTTCAAACGACTTCTACATCTGTCGGTGACTCTGTCAAAGATATCACACTGCGTCCTCCCTCCCGGTAGGTCTTCGTACTTTAGATAATGAGTGTAGTTGTGTTTCTCAGTCATATGGCAACCGAGAAATAACGCATCGAGAAACAAGGCACGTACATCATTTCCTTTATCCACGGGTTTCAGAACGTCACTTGAGAAAAGTGCGACTTGGGTTTCACGTGATAGATGTTTTCTGAATGGAAAAGTTGATTCTTTTCGAGATATCTCAATACGCTTGAATCAGAAATATGATCTAAGATTCCGCCGCAACTGGATGACATGGGGAATGGACGACAGTTTTGTCGATCACTTCTGCTATCTTTCTAGTAAACGTGTGAAAGTGTGCTTTCTTGCTACCGTTGTACACGGTATTTTGTTCGAGGAATCTACGGTAGGTTATTGGCTACCTCAGCCACTAATGCAGTGTACGAACTTATAGGTGGGCTAACGTACGATGTGATACCATGCTAAGCAACGTCGGCATGCCTCTTACAGTGATTTGTAATTTATAGAGTGCCTTACATTGAAAACTATCTGTAAGTTACTTTAAAATGTAAAAAGCTTTCAAATATACAATGTGGTCCATTGATAGTGACCGGACAAATATCTCACGAAATAAGCATCAGACGAAAAAGCTACAAAGAACGAAACTCGTCTAGCTTGAAGAGGGAAACCAGATGGCGCTATGGTTGCCCGGCTAGATGGCGCTGCCATAGGTCCAACGGATATCAACTGCGTTTTTTTAAATAGGAACCCCATTTTTATTACATATTCGTGTAGTATGTGAAATAATATGAGTGTTTTAGTTCGACCACTTTTTTCGCTTTGGGATAGATGGCACAGTAATAGTCACTAACGTATAAGTACGTGGTATCACGTAAATTCCGCCATTGCCGACGGTATATGCTTCGTGATACATTACCCGTGTTAAAATGGACCGTTTACCAATTGCGGAAAAGGTCTATATCGTGCTGATGTATTGCTGTTGTTGTTGTTGTGGTCTTCAGTCCTGAGACTGGTTTGATGCAGCTCTCCATGCTACTCTATCCTGTGCAAGCTTCTTCATCTCCCAGTACCTACTGCAACCTACATCCTTCTGAATCTGCTTAGTGTATTGATCTATTGGTCTCCCTCTACGGTTTTTGCCCTCCACGCTGCCCTCCAATGCTAAATTTGTGATGCCTTGATGCCTCAAAACATGTCCTACCAACCGATCCCTTCTTCCAGTCAAGTTGTGCCACAAACTTCTCTTCTCCCCAATCCTATTCAATACCTCCTCATTAGTTACGTGATCTACCCACCTTATCTTCAGCATTGTTCTGTAGCACCACATTTCGAAAGCTTCTATTCTCTTCTTGTCCAAACTGGTTATCGTCCATGTTTCACTTCCATACATGGCTACACTCCATACAAATACATTCAGAAACGACTTCCTGACACTTAAATCTATACTCGATGTTAACAAATTTCTCTTCTTCAGAAACTATTTCCTTGCCATTGCCAGTCTACATTTTATATCCTCTCTACTTCGACCATCATCAGTTATTTTACTTCCTAAACAGCAAAACTCCTTTACTACTTTAAGTGTCTCATTTCCTAATCTAATCCCCTCAGCATCACCCGATTTAATATAACTACATTCCATTATCCTCGTTTTGCTTTTGCTGATGTTCATCTTATATCCTCCTTTCAAGACACTGTCCATTCCATTCAACTGCTCTTCCAAGTCCTTTGCTGTCTCTGACAGAATTACAATGTCATCGGCGAACCTCAAAGTTTTTACTTCATCTCCATGAATTTTAATACCTACTCCGAATTTTTCTTTTGTTTCCTTTACTGCTTGCTCAATATACAGATTGAATAACATTGGGGATAGGCTACAACCCTGTCTCACTCCCTTCCCAACTACTGCTTCCCTTTCATGCCCCTCGACTCTTATAACTGCCATCTGGTTTCTGTACAAATTGTAAATAGCCTTTCGCTCCCTGTATTTTACCCCTGCCACCTTCAGAATTTGAAAGAGAGTATTCCAGTTAACGTTGTCAAAAGCTTTCTCTAAGTCTACAAATGCTAGAAACGTAGGTTTGCCTTTTCTTAATCTTTCTTCTAAGATAAGTCGTATGGTTAGTATTGCCTCACGTGTTCCAACATTTCTACGGAATCCAAACTGATCTTCCCTGAGGTCCGCTTCTACCAGTTTCTCCATTCGTCTGTAAAGAATTCACGTTAGTATTTTGCAGCTGTGACTTATTAAACTGATAGTTCGGTAATTTTCACATCTGTCAACACCTGCTTTCTTTGGGATTGGAATTATTATATTCTTCTTGAAGTCTGTGGTTATTTCGCCTGTCTCTTACATCTTGCTCACCAGATGGTAGAGTTTTGTCATGACTGGCTCTCCCAAGGCCATCAGTAGTTCTAATGGAATGTTGTCTACTCCCGGGGCCTTGTTTCGACTCAGGTCTTTCAGTGCTCTGTCAAACTCTTCACGCCGTATCTTATCTCCCATTTCATCTTCATCTACATTCTCTTCCATTTCCATAATATTGTCATCAAGTACATCGCCCTTGTATAAACCCTCTATATACTCCTTCCACCTTTCTGCCTTCCCTTCTTTGCTTAGAACTGGGTTGCCATCTGAGCTCTTGATATTCATACAAGTGGTTCTCTTCTCTCCAAAGGTCTCTTTAATTTTCCTGTAGGCAGTATCTATCTTACCCCTAGTGAGAGAAGCCTCTACGTCCTCCCTGCTTAGCCATTTTGCACTTCCTGTCGATCTCATTTTTGAGACGTTTGTATCCCTTTTGGCCTGCTTCATTTACAGCATTTTCATATTTTCTCCTTTCATCAATTAAATTCAATATTTCTTCTGTTACCCAAGGATTTCTATTAGCCCTCGTCTTTTTACCTACTTGATCCTCTGCTGCCTTCACTACTTCATCCCTCAGAGGTACCCATTCTTCTTCTACTGTATTTTATTCCCCCATTCCTGTCAATTGTTCCCTTATGCTCTCCGTGAAACTCTCTAGAACCTCTGGTTCTTTCAGTTTATCCATGTCCCATCTCTCTAAATTCCCGCCTTTTTGCAGTTTCTTCAGTTTCAATCTGCAGTTCATAACCAATAGATTTTGGTCAGAATCCACATCTGCCCCTGGAAATGTCTTACAATTTAAAACCTGGTTCCTAAATCTCTGACTTACCATTATGTGATCTATCTGATACCTTTTAGTATCTCCAGGATTCTTCCAGGTATACAACTTTCTTTCATGATTCTTGAACCAAGTGTTAGCTATGATTAGTTATGCTCTGTGCAAAATTCTACAAGGCGGCTTCCTCTTTCATTTCTTCCCCCCAATCCATATTCACCTACTATGTTTCCTTCTCTCCCTATTCCTACTGACGAATTGCAGTCACCCATGACTATTAAATTTTCGTCTCCCTTCACTACCTGAATAATTTCTTTTATCTCGTCATACATTTCCTCAATTTCTTCATCATCTGCAGAGTTAGTTGGCATATAAACTTGTACTACTGTAGTAGGCATGGGCTTTGTGTCTATCTTGGCCACAATAATGCGTTCACTATGCTGTTTGTAGTAGCTAACCCGCACTCCTCTTTTTTTATTCATTATTAAACCTACACCTGCATTACCCCTATTTGATTTTGTATTTATATCCCTGTAATCACCTGACCAAAAGTCTTGTTCCTCCTGCCACCGAACTTCACTAATTCCCACTATATCTTACTTTAACCTATCCATTTCCCTTTTTAAATTTTCTAACCTACATGCCCGATTAAGGGATCTGACATTCCACACTCCGATCCGTAGAATGCCAGTTTTCTATCTCCTGATAACGACGTACTGTTGAGTAGTCTCCGCCCGGAGATCCGAATGGGGGACTATTTTACCTCCGGAATATTTTACCCAAGAGGACGCCATCATCATTTAATCATACAGTAAATCTGCATGTCCTCGGGAAAAATTACGGCTGTAGTTTCCCCTTGCTTTCAGCAGTTCGCAGTACCAGCACAGCAAGGCCGTTTTGGTTAATGTTACAAGGCCAGATCAGTCAATCATCCAGACTGTTGCCCCTGCAACTAGTGAAAAGGCTGCTGCCCCTCTTCAGGAACCACATGTTTGTCTGGCCTCTCAACAGATACCCCTCCGTTGTGGTTGCACCTACGATACGGCCATCTCTATCGCTGAGGCACGCAAGCCTCCCCACCAACGGCAAGGTCCATGGTTCAAAATGTATTGCTATTTTGATCAAAATGCCCAGTGGGTGTGTGCTATGTATGCTGTTCGTATCCTGGACGACATCATCGAAGTGTCCGTACCAATCGCCGGATAATTACGTTATTTAAGGAAACAAGAAGTGTTCAGCCACATGTGAAACGTCAATCACGACCTGCAACAAATGATTATGCCCAAGTGGATGTTGTAGCTGCTGTCGCGGCTAATCCACACATCAGTAGCAGACAAATTGCGCGGGAATCGGGAATCTCAAAAACGTTGGTGTTGAGAATGCTGTATCAACATCGATTGCACTCTTACCATATTTCTATGCACCAGGAATTGCATGGCGACGACTTTGAACGTAGTGTACAGTTCTGCCACTGGGCACAAGAGAAATTACGAGTCGATGACAGATGTTTTGCACGCGTTCTACTTAGTGACGAAGCGTCATTCCCCAGTAGCGGTAACGTAAACCGGCATAATATGCAATGTTGGGCAACGGAAAATCCACGCTGGCTGCGACAAGTGGAACATCAGCTACCTTGGCGGGTTAATGTATGGTGCGGCATTATGGGAGGAAGAATAATTGGCCCCCATTTTATCAATGGCAATCTAAATGGTGCAATGTATGCTGAATGCCTACGTAATGATCTGCCGATATTACTACAAGATGTTTCACTGTATGACAGAATGGCGATGTATATCCAACATGATGGATGTCCGGCACATAGCTCGCGTGCGGTTGAAGCTGTATTGAATAGCATATTTCATGTCAGGTGGTAAATGAGTCATAAACCACTTTATAATGGCCGAGTGGTGCTCGTTCGAAGGCTCGTGGGATTTCAGCCATCTGAAGCGGCTGGCAGCCCGAGGAGATTTTATTAATTCATATCGCCGTGAGACCGTGCATTCATACATCGCTCTGTACTCTTTCCATTGCGCCAACCGCCAGCTGGAACCTACGTGGACACGAATGGCTCATACCTCTCCCGAACCACACCAAAAATCCAGATCACTCCAAATTCTTATTCCCCTTTTGGAGCTCACACTTCTGTCACTAAATCAGGAGGAAATCAGAGATAACAAGTAGGCGCAGTCGTCTTGTTAGCTGATCACTGGTTTTTCCATGAACAGGACGTGCATACGGATCTCACTTTTTGTGACGTTTGCAGAGACGGCATCCGCAAATGTGCAGTGTGATCAATAAATAAGGTAAGAAGTACGAGTAAGAACGACTTCGTGACAAAGCATTTCGTAGTGTATTATATAATACAATGCACTGACGAACCTCGCAGTTTCTCAGCAGGTGAAAATCATTTTATTCCGTTATTTACGTCCGATCTTGAGCGACGCGATGCGTAATGTGCGGTACTGTTGTAGGAAGGTGGTAATTTTTAGAATTTGGGTATCAGCCAACAGACAATAAGATGAGAGGCATTGAAAAACTTACGCACTTTGAGATGAACGCTTTTTACCCTGCATGTCTGCAATGTAGATTTATCCTCGCCATAACTGCACATCACGTCACTCGGGACGAGCACTCGTTTGCATACTTCACAGACACCGAATAATATGAAACGAGCAAAGATGGAGTCTGTTATTTTGTGTCGGACAGAGCTGTAAAACAAATTTACGTATGTAAGATACTAAACTTAAAGTAAGTCTTTGACATCACTAAAACCACTGTGGGTAGCGAAATATACTTGCATTTTCTCTAACGTATCTTGGCTCATACAGCTGGATTCATTGTGTAGTACTACCAATTTGTTCTCTTTTTTATTAGTAATATGTACAGTTTCAAATAGATAGTATATTTTTTTGGAAAAAAGAAACATCTGCGAAGCGAGTCAGAGTGCTTGGATAGCTCAACCGGTATAGCTCTTCTCCGTGAAAGACAAAAGGCCTAGGTTCGAGTCCCGGTCCAGAACAAAGTTTTAATCTGCCAGGAAGTTTTGACGTAAATTAAGTACTCTTGAGAAATCGTACCCTACATTGGCAACCTTATGTCGTAACATAATGAACCCAAGGTGTCCAATATGCGGTCATATAGTTCATCTTGAAAGACTACTACACTTAAATTATCGTTACTTTAGGTTTGATGTATGTAAAGTCATATTAGCATACACTTGGCTTATACAGTACTCAATATACCTAGCAATTCACAGTGATGAAAGTGATTAAAACCGGCTAAAACTATTCAATGTAGAATAAAGTCTTATGACATTTTTACATACCTTATAGGCTTTATGTACGACTCCCTTTTGTGAAACAGACAATATCTAAATGATAATCCATTTCACGTCATTTGTTCGGAAGCATATGTGGATTCACCGACATGAGCGCATTTGACGTTCTGGAATATATTTCGGCAATGGAGATACATGTAGCATATTTTTCACATAACCTTATAAAAGTAATCTGTGGGTGTCAGGCCCGAAGATCTAGGTGGCCAAGAGAAGTCCAGTAATACCAATCTAACGATTGCTGGCAGATGAAATTCCTGGAATCCGTATCAAGCTGTGGCAATAATCATTGCTCAAACATGCCCATTTCAAGGTTTGTGCAGATAGCTCAGGAATGAAGATGGATCGTACAATTTTTGTACTGACTTTGTGCAACACATTAACTTTTTTTGAATCACGCTGATGTTGAATTACACTCGAAGTCCTTCATTTGCCCCATATTCGACGGTTGGCAGACATCAGGAAGGTTGACTCATCACTAAAAAGGAGACGGGGAGCAGATGTTTCTTCCTCAAAGGTTGCCAGCAATCACGTTGCATAGTGTGTACTTCGGACGTGATCCTCCTGTTCCAGTTGCTGTAAAATTTGTATTGAGTGTGACTACATTTTTAGATTTCTTATGAAAACTCGCCGAAGCGTTGTTCGTGGCATTTGTAGTTCCCTACAGGATTTGTATATCGATTTGCGTGGTACGTTCAAACGAAAGGGGAGTGCTTTCAACGTTTTTTGCTGATACATGTGGCCGAGTGGTACTTTTTTCCTTCGTACAAAAATCCTGTCTTTTCAAACTGGCGATGCTCTCTGTGAATGTTTTAGGTGGGGTGTCTGAGGATGCTTGATTGTACAGCTGACGAAAGTCTCTCTGGACTTTGTCGGGAGAAAGAGAACTGTTAAAGTCTAACTTGCAGAATTCCTTCTGTATGGGATCCGCCATTTTAACTTGTGATGCGAAATGTTTCACTATTTTTTACGCAAGCACAAACTTCCGATTAATTGGGTTTGTGCAACGATGGAAAATTTCGTCTTACGTAATTCTTATCAAGTAGCCACTATGTATGAAACAGTTAGAGCCGTTTGTATTGGTTGTAATTCATTTTAATTACCCTACACCCTACACCATTGCAGAAACGTACAATGTGGAGATATGAAGATGATTCACGTGACCAGGGTAAGAATGTAACATCGTAGTATGAATGTTTATCTAATAACTGTTACAGGTTCTCGTTGATCGTAATCGTCTATGCGGCTCACGATCATTTCTATATTGAAGCGACTAACAATCAACTCCTTTCGTAACGAGCAGCATAGTTCATAATACCTGATTTGCATACGACCCTTGAAACAATTGAAATGAAAAACCATATATTGTATAAGATGTAACTGTTAATAATTTACTCTTGATCACAGTTTCCTAGAGTGACAAATAATAACTATCAACAAAGTTCGAAAAATGTGGCGAGTGCATATTATATGGCAAAAATGTTGAATTACAAGTGATCCGAAATACGATATACAGAAAAATTCATTACAGTGATTTTCTTCCAGAAATAATAAGTTTTATAAATAGCCTGAAGCAGGATAGCATTACAGCAACATAAAGGACGCTGATGTCTCAGAAACTTACAACACAAACTTACTGTACAGTACATATTAAAGGGG
This sequence comes from Schistocerca americana, assembly GCF_021461395.2. Lineage (NCBI taxonomy): Eukaryota > Metazoa > Arthropoda > Insecta > Orthoptera > Acrididae > Schistocerca > Schistocerca americana. Next base: position 307,812,375 of record NC_060125.1, on the reverse strand, counting down.
GGAAAACATAAATTTCTCAGTGACATACGTCGTTGACATAACATAGTTCAGACGACAATATTACTGTGTTATAGGAACGTTCATCATACGGTGATAGTTCTACCATAATGTACAAAATTCATTACAATGTTGATTTACTTAATTAAAATGATCATTTCATAGCATATAAGACCCCTCTTGCACCGGACCAGAATTTTTTTCATAAAAAACCGTTGTATCACTGTTAAATAATAAATAATATTGTTTGTAATATAAGGAGTGATTGTAAGTAAACTATGATTTTAAATATGTTTTAAGTGTGTAATACAGTTTTAATAACAGTATCAAGAACTAATAATAGTTATTTTAGGTTTTACTGCTGCTGAAAATTACATACTGCCTGACAAAAAATGTGAAGAATCCAGATCACTGACTAGGATTCAGTGTAGCTTCGTAAAATTTTACACCATTGTCGACTATATAAATGACTAGAGTTCTAACTCCCTGTATCAAATAGGTCGTTACCAAGCATGGTAGCAAACGAGCATGAACATTGTCAAATGCTGAATAATCAGCTGAAGGACACGGAGATGCCACGCACTCGTCTGAGATAGCATTATCAGCAGTTGAGAGAGTTTTAAAAGACTGCATGGAATAGGCATACGCGTCATCTAGGTTCCAGTCGACGACGTCTGTCAACCACAATGGAGGAACACAGTATGTGCGCCGCGCTCTCCTTCAGATCTGTGGCGGCCATCCGAGAACAACTAATTGACTCCCTACAACGTTCTGCGGCAGCCCGCACTGTTGGCTGGAGACTTGCACCAGCTCAAGTAGAGAATTGCCGACCCATGTACAGTCTGCAATTTGGAGACATGCAGCAGTGTTTCAGTCTTCTTCTCGTCTCATGATGTGGGGGAAAGGGAGGGGGGGGGGGGAGGGCTTACGAAATGACTCTTATGACTCTTGGTCACCGCTGGTAGTTACTGAGCGAACTTTGCCCTTTACAATACAACGGTACGCCACGGACATCCTCTGATCTCATGTGACAGTACTGTGGTGTCAGTTTTCAAGAGGACAATGCTCCTCCACACATTCCTCGTATCTGTACAAACTGTATGCATGATGTTGAAGTACTACTGTGGCCAGCAAGATCGCCACATCTGTCTCCCACAGAACGTATGGGGTCAGCACGGACCTCAGTTCTGTCCCAGTGCTAGTACCTAGAATGTTAAGGACAGTTACAACAGCTGTGGGCGAGGTTGCCTCAGCAGAGCATACAACGGCACTGTCACACCCTTCTCAATCGAATCACTAAAGTTATCCATGCTAGATGTGGTAGAACATTCTACTGATAAGTGGACACATACTGCGAAGTTCTGCGTCGACTTTGCAGTCAGTGAAGTAATATCACGTACCCTCCTCACCCATGGTATTTTACTCCATTTTCTGACCCCGGTTTAACTGCTTAACTTCTTTGTAGGTTAGCGTGATAATGATAATATTAATAATAATAACTACATCAACAATAATAATAGTTACAGTAGGAGACACTATCATGTATTTACATGCGTACAGAACTGATATTTTGTGACACAGGAATTTCATCAATAGTCTCCTTTCTGTAAGTAATAACAGAGTACACAATGTCTTGACTGACATATGGACCCACTTCCATCAGACTGGATGGCAGTAGGCTACAACTTGTTATGACTCGATGAAATTACAGATTCTTCAAAGTTGCATAGAAGTTTGTATTTATTTAAATGGCGACCAGCTGCGTACTTTATGTAGATGGACTGGTAATGGACAAATGTCCGGAACAGTTCGCCTTTAAAATAAAACCAGATTTTTGTGTAATTTTGATGGTTTCGTAATTTCTTTGGCATGTGGGCTTTGAAACTATAGACGTATATGAAGTACTAAATGCCAATTAATCTATAGGGTAAGACGTAAATTAGTCAATAAAATACGCTTCATTAAAATCTTGTGGTGTGACAAGACAAGTGCAACATGCGAAAATACTTCCAAAAATGTAAATCCAGAGTGTATGATTAAAATAATGAAATATATCACATCCTAATAGGTTGTGCAAGCAAAAAAATACCCATAACAATAATTTGCTGCCTGCAATTGTGTGAAATTTTGAGATATCATTAACCCAGTTGGTATTATAAAAACGTAAATTCTAATGTTAGAAAACAGTCTTACGGTTCAATACACAGTAAAAACGCTAAACGTGTATCTACTTTTCACAGCGATATATGACGATGCAAAACACGATTCAGATGACGTACAGGACAGTGACCAGATGTTCCACGAATATAAACCACGTAGTGACGCACAGAGTCCAATGTACAAAATTTCCTGAAGTGTTTGTTTACTTATGTAACCTGATCAGGTTAGGTTGTACAGGCAGTCTCTTATATAGGACCAGAGCTTTAAACATAAAACATTGTTTCAATTACAGTTACATAAAAATGACAATAATTGTACTATGGGTAACTATTACAAAGCAGTACTAATGAGAACAAAAAATTATTAGAAACCAGATTTCAATGAAGATAATGCAACTGGAAATCACAGTGGTAGGAACTAACAGAAATAACTACTCTTAAAATAATATCAACAATATTGACAATACAACATGATAACATATCCTTATGCGTGTACGAAAGCGAGATTTTGTGAGGCAGTAAGTTCTGAGGGAAACCTGAATAGAGTCCACCAGCTAAGGACATTCTGAAATACGGAAGGTATCGAGGGGAAGGGGGAGGGTACTTAGTTACAATCGAGTATGGAGTGCGTACAGAAGAAATGCCAATCATTGTTACCATTTTGGTAAGTAAGTTATCAACTGTAATTTGAAGCTCGCTAGTATCTGTTTGTTTGATTCTTATTACTGTATTTTTACGTACATTACCTATTTATTTTTAATTATATACATAAATGTTTTTGTGATCTCAAATGCTTGCAGTCTGCTCTTAGGATAATACAGCAGTGGCACCTGGGGAATGCACAGGAAGTACGGGTACGAAAGCACCTGATGACTCCAAATGTGTTATTTTATCAGTAGAATGATATCGCTACTGATTATGCCGTAAACAAATTAGGTCAGCAACATCCCTGATGCCAATAAATCGTCGGGGAAGACGGACATCGCTCTTACGTGACAGGAATTTTTAATCATTGTTTTCTCATTTTTGCAGTCTTTCTGACGGCAAAATATTTAGTTCTTGCACTTTCGGTCCGATGAATTATCTATTTCTGCCAATTATTAAATCTTGCTCAAGTTTTCTGCAACAGCTGCTGTCCATAGTTTTGTTCGTGCCGTCATCTAAATCCTGGAGGAACAATGGCCGCTATGACGGCTATGACTTTGAGGTCAGCAGGCCATGCTGAATGGTGCTAAGCATAACGTACGTGTCTCCTACTATCGACTTTACAATTTTTATGGCGTCATAATAACGACAGTGAAGTAAAGATATTATTACAGGGTTCTTTGTTCAAACATAAAACCTCTGAGCATACTTGACACCCTCTTCAGGAGCTACGTTTACATTTTATTTAATATCGAATCACTGAGTAGTACTGCAGTATATATCACTGCAGGTTATTAAAATAACAACTGTAACTTTCAAGTTTATAAATGATGAATCTTTGTTATGTAGGAGACTTAGTTAAATGGTTCCATCTCGTCGACATTTAAACAAAGTACCTTGGTTCATTACCGACATATTAATCATATAGCTCTACACAAATATCCTTTTGCAGTCAGTGTTGACCGCTTTAGTAAACCATTGCCAGCAAGTAGCTTGGTTCGCCAGGCGATGTTGACTCGCTACAAAGCATGTGTTACATACACACATGTGCATGCAAATTTCTCGTGGGGTGTCAACACAGAATGGCATAACCGCCTAACTACCCCTGTAACCTACTGTATGGTATTCTGCTGCCGGACAGCCACTGCAACTGGACATGGCAGCCGGCATAAAGTGCTCCACAGCTAGAGGATTGATAAGATAACAAGACAGATACTTTTCCTGATACACATTTAATAGTGACAGGATGTTGTTAGTTGAAATTTCAGACGTTTCGTGGATGATTAAAGCTCCAGACAGGACACAAAAACCTGTGAACAGTTGAGTCAAATAACCATACACAGCGGGGCGAAAACTGCGATATACTAGGTGGGTGGGTAGCAACAGTGGCGACGTTCCTCATAAGTAAAAATTAGGCAATGTACACATTCTGACTCTCCAGAAAAATACATTTATGTATCTTTCTTCGTTTGTTGCAATTAATACGGTTGTCACACATAAAAAAATCATTTTATTGTAAAGGTGGATTCTGCGATGGAGTTGCAAACTTTCAGGAGGATAGAAAAGGGGTAAATGTATCAATCTGAGGTAAGGTACCCTGGTTTGAAAACGACGAGCCGAAAGTTATGAGCAAAAATTTTTCAGATAGGTCTGACGATGGCCCTTTTCTACAGCAAACACCTAGCTTTCCACATTTTGGATGGAGGTAGTATGGACCAAAACAAGAGAAAAAGTCCTGTAAACAAGGGCTCTGAATCGGATACCATAAGCGCTCTGAACACTTGTCCATCTTCGCTACTCTGAAATACATTTCCTCTACTGAAGATATAGAATGATAATAACGTTTGATTAATTAAAAAAGCTTTAAGGGTTTTCACTTAAAAACAAGAGTATTTCATTTAAAGCACGTCCTCGTAATTTTACAAATCCACAAAAAACTCTGAACGTCAGACTGCATACAGGTGTGTCGGACATAGTTGTCATCTGTTTAGCGTTTTACAGGCACGGTCGTTATCCCGGCGTCGTTTACAACTTTCGCTTTGAATGAGTGTCTTTGCACCACCGTGTAAGGTTCCACCGAAATTATGATGTTGCTTGCAATCGTGTTTACAGGTGTTCATTTTCATTTTCCATTGGTATAGCTTTTTAATAGTTGTCATGTTTTACGAGATACTAATGTTTACTCCTCTAAACAATTCTTTTAATATTTTGTTTAAAAAAAATGAATCTCGGTCATGCAGACACGCCGTAAGGAAACGGGACTTTTACCTAATAAAAGTGTATTAGGACCACGATATAGCCTTTTACAGAGAAACTACGATTACACGTATAGCCGGTTTTCTACAAATAACTTCATGAAAAAGTCGGTGGCGTTCACGGTTGACTTACAATTTATCTTAACACTGACTTTTCACTCAGACATGATAGTGTGGTGGATATTAGACTCTCATGGTGGCGTAGGCTGGTGACTCCATTACAAAACATAGTAGCAACTCGTAAATTATGCGCAGTGGAATGCAGTACTGATATAGGCATCTGCTCACTGCTCACTGAATCGCATGATGTATCAGACAGGCAATAATCGCTGCGTCACTTGATAGCAATCAACTTCTCTTCCACTCGCTAGCAGAGATGGCGGAATCGTCATTCATCAGTTTTCAACAAATCACCTGAATTATGTCGAAACTGATAGTACATCATATGTAAATATGGATATACCAGGAAAATAGTATCTTTGATTAATCGAAATGAGTGAGTCTTATTCTAAGGAAGTTTTTAGTTTTGAAACAGAGGGCTGTTAATATTTAAATCAGCTCTGTGACCTGAAATTGTTAATTTTCATGTAACACTTGTCAAGAATTGTTCGGTTTCCATAAAAAATTTTAACATTTATATTTATTTTAAGTCAAAGAAAACCTGTAGACCTATTTGATTACACTGACACAGATAAAAAAGAGAAAAGGGTTCTTATAAATTTATAATAAAATTTGGAAATCAGGGACACTAACATTTCTTTAAGTTTTACTTAGCTCCTTAGCTGAAATTTGGTCCAAATGATTATTATTCAAAAACTGAGTTCATTTAGATCCACACATATTATAAAAATGAATGTATGTATGCGTGTATATATGTTTCACGTCGCCTTCTAAATCACTGGACAGAATACAAATAAACTTGGTAAACGTATCCCATACTGTCAGGTAATAATCACAGTGAAAAACCGTCTGTCTATCACAGTTCAGAATACATGATGTCATAAATAATGAGCTGTGCGAAAAGCTGCCACATCATCCAAGACGTTTACGTTTATTACTGTTGTATTACTAAATCTATTTATAATATATCTGGCTGACAGTATCCACATGTTCTGCTAAATGTACCTACAATATTATATAATGGTATCACACATAGAGGAGATATGACTTCCTCAAAACTGAGATGCATGAAAACAAGTCACATCATACATTACGTTTAAATTTATTATGTCTTTGCTGCTAACTATATTCGCAACATATTTCAGGGATAGTATCTACATATGCTGCACAAACGTGATCAAATATTTTTTGTTGCATACTGAACTCCTTTCCGAGCCACTGAAACTTCTAACAGTGGGCAATAAAGGTCATTTTTCCATCTAGTGCTGTAGTTATGGATATCACTGCTCCTCTCAAATTGTGATGGACTGTTTATGACGAAGTTCATTAACGAATATATGTACTGTGACGGCACACTTAAAATATATAGATCCATGAAAAGGTCCTTACATAACGCCCGAGGATGAACACGACATGTTATTCTTACTGCTCGCTTTTATGCGATCAGGGCTTTCTTCTTATGTGATGAGTCACCCCAGAAATTTTTTTCCATAAGGCATTGTTAAATGCAAATACGCAAAGTGTATTAGGAAGTTGATAGTTGGTTTCCAGGATTAGCAATTATACTAACAAAACAAAGTAGTTGAATTTAATTGTTTGAGAAGCTCAGTAATATTCTGATTCAACTTCAAGTTTTCATCAATACGTACACCCAAAAATTTGTAGCATACTAACCTATTTACTGACTCCCGCTCAGGTGCTACGTGAATTACTGGTATCACTATTTGTTTCATAGAACTGAATGCATGGTGTTTCTTTTTTCAAAATTTAGGGAGAGTCCGTTTTCAGAGAACTACTTACTGGATGCAGAATATCATTTGCAAACTTCTCTATTGTTCTGTCTCTAATGGGGTTCGTTATAACAAATGTGTGTGTGTGTGTGTGTGTGTGTGTGTGTGTGTGTGTGTGTGTGTGTGTGTCTGTGTGAATTCCTAAGTTACCAAACTGCTGAAGTCATCGATCCCTAGACTTATACACTACTTTAAATTAGCTTAAACTAACTTACTATAAGGACAACTCTCACACCCATGCCCGAGGGAGAACGTGAACTCTGGCGGGAGAGGCCGCGCAATTCGTGATATGGCGCCTCTAGCCGCTCGGTCACTCCACGTGGTCTGTTATTGTCGAAAAAAAGTACCGGTTTTGGTTGTTGAATGCTAAATGGAAGGTCATTCGTATATTCTTGCTCACCCAAAATAACTTTTTCCTGATGCGTTAAATGAAAAACTGTTTTAACCAATGTTTTTTAACATCATTGGGTAGTGGTTCCTGATGGTACTCGTTTTATATATCCCCACAGATGCAGAAGACACGAGGTAGAGTTAACATTTTTTAAAAGAAACCTTTTACATTTTACACAAGAATACAATTACCCTCTCCAAGAGCTATTCAAAAATGTATCACACTGTACCATATTTGTCAATAAAACGTAGATGTGCAAACGATAAAGAGTACAGAGTTTGTGAATAAACCGAACTATTTACTACCTTGATTGTACTGTTTGACAAGTCAGTGCTTTTGAATTCCAAATTTTGGTATGCTAAGTAAATTGTTTACATTTATGTGAGCGTTTGATCTTGAGTGCATTAGCTTTGCGAATATTTGAAAAAAAAATATGTTAGTATGGAGTCCGGATGATAACTGTTTAAGTCTGTCTTTTCATCTTCCTTATGAAGTGCTAAATAATTTCATTTTTTAGAACTGTATGGAAATGAGTTTGCATATCTAAGAACTGCCTAGAAAAATTCTCTGTAGCATAGATGCATTGAATATATCACTAAGGACATTACTTATTAGGTTGGAACCGCTTTTCAGTGTACCGTATGAAATTCTATCAACCCCACATGAGCTTTTGTTATTTTTAGAATTTTTGTAGTAGTTTTGTAGTATAACATTTTTAATATATTTTCCTGCTTCTTCAACTGAACAATCTAATCCTATATTTGCTGCTACGATTAGAAAATTATTGGTAGAAGTACTTGCATTAGTGAACTGTACATCACAACGCTGTCATTTAGTTTAACTTTTATGGAATCTTGTACACTGACAGACGGTCGTGCCTCCCGTTTGACAGTGTCCCTTGTAGTTTTAATCTTATTATCCACATTATGTATTAGTGTCAGAACTTTCATACTTGTGGACGTTTTCATGATTTTCCTTAAAGCGGTGAAGTATCTTTTGTAATATTCAAGTAATTTGACTTACTCTGGCCCTTACATAAATTTCTCTCTTTCTCTTAGATGAGATTTTAATTCCCTCAGTCATCAACGGCTTGCTTTTTATTTACTGGACCTTCTGGGTAATTTTTCTGGAAAGTAGATTTCATATATTCACTCAAATATACTTTGGGATAAATTGAATTTGACATTACATCTCCTTCTACGTATACCTCATTCCATACCATCCCTTTTAACTTACTCTTAAAATATTGTATTTTATACGAATTAATAAGCCTCAGAGCTTTGTATGAACCTGCCTCGGGATTGTAAAGTGCCATACCGTTTATTTGAGTTAACTGTGCGTCATGATCGAATAGTCTATTAGAAAATGGGTACATGTTAATTGTTCCAGTCTGAGATCTGTCATAGAAATGTTATCAATCGATGTCCTACTATTTTGCTGTGCACTGGTTGGAAAATTGACTATATGCGATACACGAGCTCTAATTCCTCTGATTTCCTTGACGTGGTGTAGGGAAGCAGCTTACTCACGCCTTATAAAATTCGCATCAGTCTTTCCATTGTGTGCCAGCCTAGTCCGCTGTAACTAGCGCTGACGTCATAAATGTTGCGCAATAATTTAAAAATCAAGTAAACAACCCGAAACGTTTCTAGCATGTCAGGAGTAATACTAAATCAGTATGTGTTGAATAGCAGTTCAATAACTTTAACCATTTTCGAAATTTGGATGTTTTTCTGTAAAAATCATTGGCACAACAGAAAAGAGCTAGAAACTTAAAAATATATATTTAGATTCCTTTTGCATAATAATTTAGTAGAAACAGTATTCTGGATCTCACAAATTAAAATTTTAGTTGAAATTCATGATTTTCTGGCTTTTGTCTTGGAAATTAAGGAAGCAAGATAGATTAAGTAGGCGAATAAATAAAGCTATGATGTTTAAATTTAAGTAGATGGGAGATCTGCTACAATCATAAAGATGTGAGAAGTTTTAACTGAATAACTATAAAACTATAGCGATAGCGTATCTCCAAAGAGCAAGTTCAGAGCTCGTCTACTGCGTGTAGTGTAATTAAATTAATTCTCTCGCCCAAAATATTTGACTTAGCCACGTCAGACTTTTATTATGATTACTTACCTGTGTGCTGATTGCACATTTAAATTGAGAGCTTCATCGGCCATCAGCAAAGGAAGCAATGATTTATTCGATAACTTAAAGTGATGAATTACTAGCCCCGCGGCTAGTCGGAAGAGCGGATTTGATCAGGCGTTCCCTTAG